>NC_141992.1:8228071-8505571 GCF_049901715.1 Pseudonaja textilis | reverse complement strand
TGCACAAATGAGGGTTGCTCATGCATGTGTGACGGCGGGGCGCACACACAGGGGTCGGGTGGAGTGCATGCGCAGGCGTCACGTGTGTATGTGTGGGGAGGTGCACATGCAGAAGGTCATGCATGGGTTGCACAGGTGTGCGGGGGTCATATGCGCATGCATGGGGGGCAGAGCATATGGGCGGGGCACGCACATAGGTTGCATTTTGTGGGTGCGCCTGCGCACTTTGGTCACTTGGTGCTGAAAAGGTTAGCCATCACTGGACTCAACCATTGTCTGGATTGGTATAGGATCTCCTGCATGAGCAGTTGGCTGAACTAGAAGACCTTTAGAAGAAGATCCAACCTGGAAATAAGGAGAAGTTTTCTGACAGCAACAGCAATCAACCCATGGAACAGAAGTTGCCTTCAGAAGTTGTGGGAGCTTCATCACTGGAAGCTTTCAAGAAGAGACTGGACTGCCATCTGTCAGAACTGATGTAGGGTCTCCTGTTTGGGTGGGGGGTTGGACTAGATCCATGGGACAACCTTGAACTATGCCGCCTACGGTTGGACTTAAGCGTAGCACACAAAATTATCTGCTACAATGTCCTACCTGTCAATGACTACTTCAGCTTCAACCACAACAATACAAGAGCACACAACAGATACAAACTCAATATAAACCGCTTCAAACTTGATTGCAGAAAGTACGACCTTAGCAACAGAGTGGTCAATGCCTGGAATGCACTACTTGAATCTGTTGTTATATCCTCTAACCTCCATTCCTTGACCCTTAAACTATCCACTATTGACCTCACCCCATTCCTAAGAGGTCTGTAAGGGGCAGGCATAAGTGCACCATTGTGCCTACTGTCCCTGTCCTATTGTCCCCATTTATTCGTACCTATTTCCTGTATTCTTACTCATGTTTATACTTATACCTATTATCTTGTAAGCGATTGACAAATCAAATAAATAAATAATAAATAATAATAATAGATGACCTCCGAGGTTCTTTCCAGCTCTGTTCTGAATGAAATGAATCTCTTAGCCCAGGGATCTCCAACCTTGGCAGCTTTAAGACTTGTGGACTTCAACTCCCAGAATTCCTCAGCCAGCAAGCTTTGCTGGCTGAGAATTCTGGGAGTTGAAGTCCACAAGTCTTAAAGTTGCCAAGGTTGGGACCCTTGTTTAGCCAATTCTCTCCCCAGCAGACTTGGTACCTATGACTCCCACTGGCCAGGCTCAGAGCCAAACGTCACTCACCTTTGAAAGGCCGCCAACTTCCAAATAAAAGCAGATGATGAAAATATTCCAGGTGACCCAAATGGCCGTCCAGATGGCGTACTGGATGGAAGGAAGGGACATGGGGGGTGGGGGGGAGAGAAAAAACAATCTTATTGCTTATTGAAAAAAAAAATTTTTTAATTGCCTTCCCCAAACCATCTAAGTACAGATAGTTCTTGACTTACAACAATTCATTTAGTGACCACTCAGAGTTACGCAATTGTCAGGAGACTGCGAGAAGAAAGAAAAAAAGAAAGAGACAGAGAGAGAGATAGAAAGAGAGAACGGAGGGAAGGAGGAAGGAAGGAAGGAAGGAAGGTAATGACCATTGTAGCATCCTCATGGTCACATGATCAAAATTTGCACCCTTGGCCACTGGCTCCTATTTATGACAGTTGCAGTGTCCTGGGGTCACATGATCCCCGTTGGTGACCTTCTGACCAGCAAAGTCAATGGGGAAGCCACATTCACTTAACAACCATGTTACTAACTTAAGAGCGGCAGTGGTTCACTTAACAGCCGTGGCAAGAAAGGTCATAAAATGGGACAAAATTCACTTAGCATTCTTGGGGTGTCTTTATGTTCGAACAAGCAAAGTTCTGTGGCCCGCCAGCAGCCAGCAGAACTGGCAGCAGATTGAGACAATGAGGAGGTTGGGGTGGAACATGGGCCAGTCCTGGAGTCTGGGGAAGGCTCCGATGGGTGCTCTTCATTGGAGGCAGAGATAGGGCCAGGGCCGTCTGACAGTTATCAGCTGCCTTCCGAGTTGGACATCAGTGGGGCATAAGAACAGCTGGAGCCTGTTCCCAGTGTGCGTATGCGCAGAGCTGCCAGGAAAAGGGAACAGCTAAGGAACAAGGGTCAACTCGGGAGTAAAGGCACAGGTGGATGGTGAATGGCCCCTCCCATAGGGAATAAAGAGGAGTGAAACGGGAGTGGTGTTTGCAGGAGACTATTAGTTCGTTTAATTAGTGTGAAGATTTGTTCGTGACTTCTTGCCAAGTATTTTCTTGTACAGCATTGTGCTTGGAAGCTGTTGGCCTGGTAACTCTCCAAGCCTGATAAGGTATATGGTTGTAATTCACCCTTGAAAGACTGTTTGCCTGGACTTTGCTGGATGTGAATGATAGGAAATCACATCCAGTCTAATAAAAAGGGCTTTTGTCAGGATGAGGAGTCTGTTTCGTGATTTTGTGAAGCCTAGGTCAAAACACAAAGACAATGGGGGAAGTCAGTTGTAGTGGCACTTCGTGCATGAACAGGAGTTCCCACCACTTATGTGGTCTGGTTCTGAACTGGCCGTGGCCTGGTTTGTGGACTGCGGCCCAGAAATTGCACTAGGAAACCTATTGTACTTTCAGTCTTCCAAGATTCGAGTTAATGTAGCTTTACAATAAAATAGAATTAGCTTATTTGGTTATGTTTCCTGTCTGATCTACATAGTAACATTGATATCAGCTCTGGAGATAACAAGCTGATTAGTCAAATTGCAAAGAGTTTATCTTATGGCTGTGATTATCATGGATCGCCAACTCCATATAAGAAGAATCTCACAGGCAAACGCCTTTTAGGCTGGCAATTAAAATTTGAAGCCCCTTGTATTATGAACTGCCAGATTGTTTCATTGTTTCCCCCCCAAAAGGCTGCAGAACAAAGTGAAAACATTGGATTGAAGTGAATTAAGTCTCCTCCTTTGCAAGGAGTACATCAAAAGCAATTATCTGCTTGCAATCTCAATTGCCCCTGGTCGCATTCAAATGTGCTATGGGAGACAGACAAGCTGAAGACGTGCTTGCATGTTTGAGGTTGTATAAACTGCAACAGGCCAGGTTTAAAACAATCATCTGTTACTGTGGGGGGGATTGTGACAATGTGATTGGAAGTTTTTCTGGATCAACCCAGGAATTAAAAATTGGCCCTTCACTGTGCCAAGCACCAAAGGAAATACCCATGTTTTTCTGAAAATAAGGCCCTAGCTTCTACCCCACAGGAAGTAACTCTATTGAATTCTACTATATAGTGCAGTGATGGCGAACCTTTTGGGCACTGAGTGACGAAAAGGTCATGCAGACATCGTGCATGTGCTCGTCGAGGCTGCACTCAAGAAAAATTGAACTTCTGGGTTTCTAGCGTGCATGCGCACCCGACAAATCAGCTGGTTGGGGCACATGCACGTGCTGGTTTTTGACACTGCCGCACATGCGAAGGCAGGGTGGGATTCTACCAGTCCACACAAATTCACTAGAACTGATTGTTAACATTCCAAGCAATTCGGAGAACCGGTTGTTAGAAGAAATTACTGGCCTAATCCTGTAAGGAAGGCAGGAAGGAAACATTCTGGTTTTGTTTACAGAAACTGCCTCTCCATTAACCCTTATTACATTTTTGGCAGGACTAGACTTCCTGTCTCAGGAACTTCTCTGGAGTTTTTTTTCCCCTCCTTTGCTGGTACTTTGCTTGTGTGGAGTGACCATTCAAAGTTACAGTGGCACTGAAAAAAGTGACTTATGACCATTTTTCACACTTACAACTGTTGCAGCATCCCCACAGGCATGAGAGGCCAGGCGAGGAAATGTAGGCCTCGATGTGAGGGATATTGAGTTGGCCACGCCCAGCCAATAACATGACCATGTCCACCCAGTCACATGACCACCATGCCACACCCACCACCTAAGTCACGCCCAGAGAACCGGTTGTTAAAAAATTTGAATCCCACCCCTGCGCGAATAGATCGCATTCCAGAAAAGCTGAACTTTCGGGTTCTAGCACAGCCGACAATCAGTTTGGCCATACTGGTATTAAAAAAAGCCTACAATCAACTGAGAGGAGGAAAAAAATCCTCTTTTCTCTTCTTTATCCCCTCAGCTGATTGGCGCGGCAGTCTCAGCTGGTGTGGGTAAAGCTGCGCACCGGCATTAGGCAAGCCACGCCCACCAAGCCACGCCCAACAGTGGTAAAAGTATTTGAATCCCACCACTGTGCTATACCATCTGTGTCAACATTGAAGGGACACCTATTCTCATTTTTAACCTAAGCAAGGGACAAAACTCACTTAACAACTGTCTCGTTTAACAATGGAAACTTTGGGTTCAATTGCGGTTGTAAGTTGAGGAAAGCCTGCCATCACTGGCCCGTTCCCACAATTTAGTTCTATGCGTCTTCCAAAAATTAAATCCCATTGAAACTACTGGACTTAAATCCCCATCTGGATATTTATACGCCAGCCTTAGGATCGTTAGCAAACTCACCACCACAATGTAGCGTGGTCTATACTGGATTGTCCCAAAAAGGCCAAGGATCACCATGATGATGTGGAGGAAATTGGCCAGAATCGGAGCCCATTGGTAGCCCAGGAAATCAAACACTTGTCTCTCCAGAGCCACAAGCTAGGAAAGAAAAAGAAGGAAAAAGGTAAGTTGTACGTCCACATTGTACGATATCTATAATTGACAATATCTTGGAAAAAGCTCGTGCTTAGAATACTGTATTCAGTTCCGGTCAATATAAAAAAGATCTTGAGAAAGAGTGCAGAGAAGAGCAACAAAGATGATTAGGGGACTGGAGGCTAAAACATATCAAGATCGGTTGCTGGAATTGGGTATGTCGAGTTTGATGAAGAGAAGGACTGGAAGAGACATGATAGCATTTCCCCTAATCCCATGTTTCAATCAATCAATCATCATGGATTGATGGCCCCAGATGAAAAACAATTAAAAAACCGGGAATACAATACAATAACTTTGAAAAAGAAATGTATTAAAATTGTGAGAAAGTCTGCTGTGAAAATCCCTATATGTCAGGGATCCAAACTCAAGAGAGCAGCAAAGACCCCACACTCTTCCTCCGT
Organism: Pseudonaja textilis; assembly: GCF_049901715.1. NCBI lineage: Eukaryota > Metazoa > Chordata > Lepidosauria > Squamata > Elapidae > Pseudonaja > Pseudonaja textilis. The sequence continues at coordinate 8,500,456 of NC_141992.1, read as the reverse complement.
TCCATAACCCCCACTCCCTTCTAGCACTGATGATGTTACCTAATTGGGTAATGAAATGTGTGCAAAAAAGCAACCAAGCTCAGAAAGCACCAAGGACCCCACAGTCCTCCTCCACCTCCTTCTCCTCCTCCTCCTCCTTGTTGCAAACCCAGTGGTGGGATTCAAATTTTTTTACTACTGGTTCTGTGGGCGTGGCTTGGTGGGTGTGGCAGGGAAGGATACTCTAAAATCTCCAGTCAGAGGTGGTATTTGCTGGTTCTCCAAACTACTCAAAATTTCTGCTACCGGTTCTCCAGAACTGGTCAGAACCTCTGCGCAAACCCCATTCCCTTCTAACACTGATGATGTTACCTACTTTGGTATTGAAACGTCCGCAATAAAACAACCAAGCTCAGAGAGCGCTGAGGATCCCACAGTTCAACACTGAGCTACCAATATTTTCCTTCAAACTCTTAAATATGGTTCTGCATCTCTTAAAAAGTTTTCTCCCAGGCAGATCTCCAACCCAACAACCCGTTGCTTCTTCTTCTCCCGCCTTCTTCAAAGATGATCTCATGGTTATTTTCCTCAACTGAGAAAACATTTAAGAAAAATGTTTGAAAGTGATATTCTCTGAGTCCAGAAGAACCCATGACGTGAATAAAGAGGCAAGTAGCCCCAGCAATCTTGAATGAAGCATCTGGAGAAGTGGAAGAAAGAAGGCTATTATTCATTTCAAAATCAATTTTCTTTGCATCATTCAGTGCCAGTGGGAAGGGGTTAAGCGCTTAATCTTCCATTAGGAAGATCAAAAAGACATACGGCGGAGGACATTTCAAAATCTTGGATTTCAGACCGGGTAGATGGCGAACACATGATTGAAATCGGTTTACTCAATTGGGCATTTAATTAGCTTGGTTCGTTGCATTAAAGCAAAATTAAAAAAGATACAGAGAAAGAACCAGCATTTGCATATAAGCTTAAGCAGCAAGCAAAGGAAGGGCAAACGAAGAGATTACCGCTGAATTTGCTTGAAGGAGGTAACCTCCCGCTGTTAGATATTGTAAGGATGAATCCAACTTTCCTTCTTAGGAACATAGAATAATAGGGTTGAAAGGGACCTTGGAGGTCTTCTAGTCCAACCACCTGCTCAGGCAGAAGACCCTATAGTAGACCAGAGAAATGGCTGCCCGATCTCTTCTTGAAATCCTCCCAGTGATGGAGACTCTACAACTTCTGAAGCAAAGGTGGTATTCAGCCGGTTCTGACCAATTCTGGCGAACCGGTAGCGGAATTTTTGAGTAGTTAGGAGAACCGGCAAGTACCATCTCTAACTGGCCCTGCCCCATCCATTCTCTGCCTCCCGAGTCCCAGCTGATCTTTGGTTGCCCTGTACAGGAGAACGGAGCTGGAAAGCAGGTTAGTGGGGTGGGGTGGGAATGGGATTGACAGTATCTTTTTTCCCTGCCATGCCCACCAAGCCACGCTCACATAACTGGTAGTAATTTTTTTAAAATCCCACCAAATCTTTCTATCTATCTATCTATCTATCTCCATCTATCTATCATCTATCTGTCTATCTCTATCTATCAATCATCTGTCTATCTCTATCTCTATCTCTATCTCTATCTCTATCTCTATCTCTATATCTATATCTATATCTGTCTGTCTGTCTGTCTGTCTGTCTCTGTCTGTCTCTGTCTCTCTCTCTCTCACCTCCCTTTGTCCCTGCTACAAATATATGGAATCACACTTCAATATGAAAATTGTTTGCATTTAGTGAACAATGTTTTGAGATGTTTAATTCTTTGTGCTACTGTGTATGTACCGAACCCTGAGAAGAAAGAGAGATTTGTCTTTTGGGCATATTTTTAATGGATTCCCCCTCCTCCCCCCAGTTTTTGGGATTATTTTGTCTGTGGAACACTTGATGATTTGTTTTAGGACAAAGTATCAGAATTTTTGCAAAGCCTGGCCTGGAGAATAAACGGAGGCTAGGCTGAAATTGGAGAAGGTACCGCTTTTGGTGTCTGGTTTTTTTTTGTGTGTATGTGATATTATATTGACACTTGAGTAATGCCTTTAAAAACTAATTTCTTCCTGGGCAATTTTTTTAATTTAAAAACAAAGAAAAGGTGGTATGTTGGAAGGCAAATTGATGTCCTGTATTGTCCTGTCCTTTGCACTGATTTTCTGGAACAGTTTGAAGCTGTACATTAAATCTCGCTGTGGTTATTGAAAGTATCTGCTGGTAGTCCTCATTTAGTGAGTGCCTCAGATAGTGACCAGTTATGAGTGTGATGAAAAAGTAACTTTGTGAGAGCAATGGCCATATTTATGACTCTTGTAGCATCTCTCCCTCTGTCATCCATCCACCATTACAATCAGTCAATCAATTTCCTTCACAGCCCCCATTGCCTAAACAAACAACCTCTTCCTGAGCTGCTTTTCAACACAGCATTTCCCTAAAAGGTGCCAAAGGAATTAGCTCAGCTCGGTGAACCTTAATTAATTGATTAGAATCAGCTGCCATCCTGAAACTGACCAGACTTTAATCAGTGTCACACTGAAAGCCTTTGTTTGCCTCCTTAAGGGCTGGTGGCTGCAGTCACCAGCACCCTAGGCAAGCAGCTGGTATTAATGCATTCCTTTTGATGTGTATTCCCCATTATGCACCCGCTTACTCTCTTGTAATCCCTTTCTCCCCAATGCATGAAAGTACAAATACCAATTCTCTTCTTGCTAATTATTCTAGCGCTGGGATGAGCATTCTAGAAAAAGGCAGGAGAGTGGATGAAAGGGCTGTAAGATTTGCCCTTCTAATATTTGCCCTTCCTTGTGAGTTGACTTCGGAAATGTTCCTGTTTGGAGTTATACCTGTGATGCTGTAAAGCAGAATAGAATAACAGAATAATAGAGTTAAAAGGGATCTTGGAGGTCTTCTAGTCCAGCCCCCTGCTCAGTCAAGAGACCCTATACCAGTGTTTATGACTGCCCAATCTCTTTTCGAAAACCTCCAGTGAGGGAGTACCCACAACGTCTGAGCAAAGGAGACCTTTAGTAAAATCATACGCACAGTTAAGGATGATGTGACTTTTCGCTCAGCAATCGCTTCACTTTATGGACAAATTGCTAATCCCAGATTACAGTCACTACACAAAGACTCTCCATGTTGCAAGCATGCCAGTTTCAAAAGTTGGCCTGCTTGTAATGTACACATTTACCCTACCGTACTTATTTCTTTCCGCTTTGTCCCTTTCTGCCTAACCTTGTTTGTACTCTAGCCACAGCTGATACAGGCTGAACAGTAACCAGCCAAGCAAATTCATTAGCAAAACATTTCCCAAACTAATTGGATTTCCAAGAAAACAAGAAAGGAAGCCTTAATCAATTTCCTTCTCGAATAATTGGGGTGGATATTACCCCTTGATGTTCACCGACTGAGAAAAGGAAGGAGGCATGTTTTCGGTCAAAGGAAAGGAGCAGAGGCCTTTTGTAGTTCGGATGTTTCATTAAACCCAGCCATGCCTTTGCTGAACATACGATGTAGAGTTCAGAACAGCGGTTTGGTTCACATCTATACAGGGGCCGGTTGGTCATGTGACTGGGTGGGCGATGTCACTCATCACACCCAGCCCGCCCTCCTGGCCACGCGCTTCAAAGGAACAGGTAAGATTCAGCCAGTTGGGATTAATCCCACCACTGGCAGGCCCTGTTGTATATATATATTTGCATACATATATTTGCATACTCGTAATACTGCATTCTGATTGGTCCGCCATTGCCGCCTATTGATTGGTTACTTGAATACTGTTGTAATTGGTCCGCCTGACGGCGGGAAGTTTAAGAAGCCGTCATTGGCCGCGAGCCGCGAGCAGCCGCTATAAAAGAGGCTGCCGCAGCTCAGGTTTTGTTGAAATTACTGATAGGAAATAAAGAGCTGAATTCACACTGGTCTCGAGTCAGATCTTTCCCGTGACAGAACAGGCGCAATCCCTGCCTGTTTTTCGGCCTGTTTTTGCACCATTTTCAGGCCATTTTGGGGCCATTTTTAGGCTGTTTGGGGGCCATTTTTCAGACCATTTTTGCCTCAGAAAATGCCCCCACCCCCAACAGCTTGAAAACAACCCCAAATCAGGCCATTTTCAGGCCATTTTTCAGACCCCCCCAAACAGTAAAAAAATGTCCCCAAAACCAGTCAAAAATGCCCCCCAAATGGTCTGAAAGTGTCCCCAAAATGGCTTGAAACAGCCCCCCAAAAAAAATCAGGCCAAAAACTGGGCAGGGGCAGGGCCAGCCAGTAGTGGGATTTGCCGGTTCGTGAAACTGTGCCTAATCTTAACTACCAATCCACGAGAACCGGTGCTATAGAAATAGCTGGTATATATTATTATATAACGTGAAGGTTGTATGTTATTTTATGTACCTTATCGCATGTGCTTTATTCTACTGCGGCAAAAGGAGTTGGAAGTCAACGGTTTTCTTTTTCTTCTCTGTTTTACCCTATACTTTTTCTTCTTCCCCTTTTCCTGGGTCTAGGACATTTGCCACAGACAGCTCACGAGGGACATCTCGTTGCGGGACAAAAATTACACAAAATGGTGGAATGGAATAATTAAAGAAAGGCTGCAAAAGGAGGGAGCAAATGAAACGTGAACGACATAACCTAAAATTATTTTAAAATTATTTTAAATAATGAAATGAAATTGTTGAATTGTCCTCTAGTGGAGAGGTGGTATTCAGCAGGTTCTGACCAGTTTTGGAGAAAACGGTAGCAGAAATTTTGAGTAGTTTGGAGAACCGGCAAATGCCACCTCTGACTGGCCCCGCCCCCATCTATTCTCAGGCTCCCGAGTCCCAGCTGATTGGCTGGCTCCTCTTTGGTTGCCCTGCACAGGAGAACGGAGCTGGAAAGCAGGTTAGTGGGGTGGGGAGGGAAGGGGGATTGTACAGTATTCTTCCCCTGCCAGGCCCACCAAGCCATGCCACACCCACCAAGCCATGCCCAAATAACCAGTAGTAAAAACAATTGAATCCCACCACTGCTCTAGTGAGTTGCCCTGCCATGAATTGCCCATGCTGATTTGGCCCGTGGTAAGTTGACTGTGGCAATCTATCCACGGCAAGTTGGTCACCAGAGAATTGGCAGTGGTTAATGGTCTGTGAGCTGTTAGCCGTGGCAAGTTGTCCCATTCTACCTTTTCCTCCCCCATTTTCCCATTATTTTGTCTTTCTGTGCATTTTATAGCTGGATAAACTATAAGCAATATAGTTTATTTCTATATGTCCTATAGGAAAGATGAACAACAATTTCTGGGTGGGGAAAGTGGCAAGTGTGCATGTTTAAAAACATCTGAAGATTGCTGCAGTAATCATTTTGCTCTAAAATTTCTGGTTTCTATAGTAGGATTTGGCACCAAAGCCCAGATTGTCTGCCAGTTTTTATATTTTTACAGCAGAGTCACAGATGCATAGTGTGCAACCCTGCCTGATAATATTTTCCAGTGATCCTGGAGCCATAGCAGAGGAAAACCAAACTCCTCAACTGTTAAAGCTCTGATTGTTAAAAACTACAATGGAGAGGAATCCTCAAACTTATAACTAAAGGTAGTCCTCAACATGACCACACCTGATCCCAAAATTTATTTTGGGATCCTCCTCCTCTTTCTTCCTCCTCCCCCTTCTCCTCCTCCTCCTCCTCCTCCCTCGCAAATCCCACTCACTTCTAGAGCTGATGTTAGTTAGATAGTGAAATGTCTGTAAGCAAACAATCAAGTTCAGAGAGCACCAAGGACTCCATAGTCATGTTCCTCCTCCTCCTCCTCCTCCTCCTCCTCCTCCTCGCAAACCCCATTTCTTTCTGGCCCTGATGATGTTACCTAGTTAGATAGTGAAACGTCTGCAAGAAACAACCAAGTTCAGAGACCACCAAGGACTACACAGTCATCATCTTCCTCCTCCTCTTCCTCCTCCTCCCCCCACCCCCTTGCAAACCCCACATCTTTCTGGCTCTGATGATATTAAATAGTTAGATAGCGAAACATCTGCATTAAGCAAAAAACCAAACTCAAAGGGCACGAAGGACTCCACTGTCTGAAACTTTTAAAGAAAGAAAGAGACAAACAAACAAGAGAGTAAACAAATATCTGTTTTCTTTTTGAATTACCTGGATCAATTTTACTCTCTCATGTTCAAGGAGAACATGAAGGGCACACATACCTTGTCAATGAATTGGGGACTTTAGGCTGGAGGACCAAGGTGGAGGCTAAAGGATTTGCAGAGCAGGCTCACCAATCAACTAAACTCCATCACCCATAGAAGCGCAATAAGATGCAATGAATTCCTGCATTTGCTAAGTTAGTGACATGGTTTTTAGGTGAACCTGGCTTCCCCATCACAAAAGGGAATCATACCACCCCAGGATATTGCAACCGTCATAAATATGAGTCAGTCACCCAGGGTCTGAATTTTGATCATGTGACCAGATTACGCTACAGCGGTCATAAGTGTGAAAAATGGTCCTGTCACTTTTTTCAATTCCATTGTAACTTCAAACGGTCACTAAATGAACTATTGTAAGAGGACTACCAATACTTGTTCTGACCAAGGCTTCTGAGACCGTAATAAAGCACACGCTTCGTTAAAACAACTCTTGTTTTATTTCAACGCTGGGAATTATGTTCATTCCCAGCGCATAATGACTCCTAAACAGTCCCTCGAGATAAGCACCCACCTTTCTCTCCTTTGAATTGCTGCCAACAACTAAAGTGCCAAATGAATTGTAAAAAAACCAACCTAAGTACAAAGTCCACGCAGAGCTTCAAGGATTAATCCAAACATCATGAATGACTTTGCTTCCTGCAAAGATTTCGCCACCTTTGCCTGTTCTTTATACCTTAGGGGAGGGGCAATCACCTCCCAGCATTACTCCCCTTTTCAGAGTCGCCCCTTTTGTTTCAGCTGCTCTCGCCTTCTAGCACCTCTGCACACACGTGCACTGGGAACAGGCTCCCCTGGGTCCTCTGCCTTGCTGCTGCCAGACGCTGGAGGCTCCTGAGTCAGCACCCCACTCCCAGTTGGTCCTGGCCCCATCTCTGCATTGGATGCATGACCCTCGTCCAAGTCCTCTCCAGACTCCCAGACTGGTCCCCGTTCTTCCCCACTGCCTGATGCCGCTGCCGTCTGCACAGGCTGCTGGCGAACCACAATGATGCTATGAAGTCCATTCATTGAGTTGTATCCATTCATTCTGCCTGGAAAAATGCCTTAATATTATTTGTTTTAGAATATCTCTCTCTTTCCCAGCCTGAAGTCTTCTGAGAACCCAGCAACTAATTATTGCAAGGGTTGTAAGAAACTAATCCTCAACTACAAACACAATCAAAGTGGACTCTACCCTTTGAGATAATCCAGATACATCAATAATCTGAATTCCTGAGACTCACCTCTGTCATTACTTTGTCCAGTTCTTTTCTAATCCCAACATTTCCTTAACGAGGGAGAACAGGTAAACTTACAACCACTCACTTTGCATCCTTTTGAAATTATAATGGCACTGAAATAAGAGACTTACGACGGGTCCTCACACTTATGACCATTGCAGCATCCTCGTGGACATGAGATCAAAATCCAGGCACTTGGCAACCGGCACGTATCGATAAAAGTTGCAGCATCTCGGGGTCAAATGATAGCCATATGCAACTTTACCAGATTTCTCCCAACAAGCAAAATCGACGGAGGGAAAGCTGGATTCACTTAACAATGACGGGATTCACTTAATAACAGCAGTGATTCATTTAACAGCCATTGCAAAAAGATTGTAAAAATTGAGCAGGGCTCCCTTAACCAAGAGCTTGCTTAACAACATAAATTCTGGTCCCAGAAAACAAGCTCAGGGCTCAAAAAGATCTTGACAGACTTGAGCAATGGGCCCCACCAACAGCATGGAATTTGATGTGGAGGAAAGTGAGGTTTTACACCTGGGCAGGAAAAAAAAACCCAGAGGTACAAGTACAGATTAGGCGAAACCCGGCTCAAAAAACAGTAACTGGGAGGGGAACTTTGGAGTCCTAGTGGATGAAACACGAGCCAGCAGTGTGCAGCCGCAGCCAAAATAGCTAATATAATCCTTGGTTGTATAAACAGAGGCACAGAATCAAGATCACGTAATGTATTTAGTGCCATTTTTAAAAAGCCGTGACGGCGAACCTAGGACACACTTGCGGGAAGTGGCATGTAGAGCCATCTTCGCCAGAACGTGAGCCGCTGCCCCGGAGCAGGTCCACTGTGCATGCGTGCACGCTGCTCGCCCACCAGCTGATCGTTGGGTAGCTGTGGCGCATGCGGGGGGGCATGTGGGAGACACACGTGCATATGCAGAATGGTGCAGGGTGCACAGGGGGGGATCATGCACGCATGCACAGCAATGCACAGCACATGTGAGGGTTGCATGCACATGCACAGAGATGCATGGCATGCACATGGGTGGTCGCGTGCACATACGCAGGGAGCGTGGGAGGGGTCCACATGCAGAGTTGGGATGTTACCGGTTCTGCCCAGGTCTATAGAACTGGTAGCTCTGAAGAGCAATAGACACTAAACCGGTTCTGTGTCTGCTGCTGTTTGGCCCACCCGCCCATCTGGGCTCTTACCTGTCCTTTATTTCCTGCTTTTTCAACCTCAGCTGCTTTGCACAGCCAGAGGTGGGATTTTACCAGTTTGCACCTATTCACTAGAACTGGTTGTTAATATTCTAAGCAGTTTGGAGAACCAGTTGTTAGAAGAAATTACTGGCCTAATCCTGTAAGGAAGGCAGGAAGGCAACATTCTGGTGTTGCTTAAAGAAACTGCCTCTCCGTTAACCCTTGTTACATTCTTGGCAGGATTAGAGTTCCTGTCTCAGGAATATCTCTGGAGTTTTTCCCCACTCCTTTGCTGGTACTTTGCTTGTGTGGAGCGACCATTCAAAGTTACAATGCCACTGAAAAAAGTGACTTCTGACCATTTTTCACACTTATGACTGCTGCCACGCCCAGCCAATAACATAACCACCAAGCCACGCCCCCCAGTCACATGACCACCAAGCCATGCCCACCACCTAAGCCACGCCCACAGAACCAGTTGTTAAAAAAATTGAATCCCACCCCTTTGTGCGGCACAGCTGAGGTTGAAAAAAGCATGGAAAAAGTAGCTTTCCAAACACTGCGCATGTGTGCGCAGCGCTTTTCAGCTGTTCGGGCGGCATAGCTTAAGGTTTTTTTACACACATGCACAGCGCGCATCAGGCGTACGTGCGTATGAAGCGCTCAAGTGCATGTAAAACGTATCACCGAACCAGTAGTAACACCAGTTGAATCCCACCCCTGTCCACATGCATTGCCTTATGGGTGTTGGCACGCATGTGCGCACTTTTGGCACGTGAGGACGTAAAGGTTAGCCATCACCGTTAAAAACCCTTGGCACGGCCACACCTGGAATCCTGCATCCAGTTTTGATCACCACATTACAAAAAAGATGTTGAGACTTTGGGAAAAATGCAAAGAAGAGCAACTATAATTGAAGGCGTGCAAACTAAAATATGTGAAGAACAGTTGGAGGATTTGGGTTTGACTAGTCTGGAGAAAAGAAGGTCTGTGGGGGGACAGGATAGCAGTCTTCCAATATTTGAGGGGCTGCTACAAAGAAGAGGGGGTCAATTTATTTTCCAAAGCACCAGAGGGCAGGACAAGAAACAATGGATGGAAACTAATCAAGGAAAGAAGCAACCTGGAATTGAAGAGAAATTTTCTAACATTGAGGACAATTAACCAGTGGAACAGGATTGCCTTCAGATGTTGTAGGTGCTTCATCACTGGAGGTTTTTAAGAAGTGACTGGACACTCACTTGTCTGAAATGGTATAGGATCTCCTGCTGAAGCAGGGGGCTGGACTAGAAGACCTCCAAGGTCCCTTCCAGCTCTATTCTGATTCTGGTCCCAGTGGTGATTGTAAGCCGAGATCTGTATGGTAAGTTTGTTGAACCGATGCTGCAAATGCACCTCTGTATGACACAGAAAACTGTGGGTGGCAGGAGAGCGTGATTTTATGAGTCATTTTAACTGCACGATCATGCAAAGGTATTAAAGAATTTGGTCTCCAGATGCTGTTTCTCTAAATGCTAATGGCTGTTCTGCTACCAATGCAAAGATTTAGCTCAACACATTATTTAAAGAGCCAAAGTAGTATTAAAATAATTGGATTCACTTTAGTTAAACTTCCCTTACTTGTTCCAAACGCAATTGCAGGCGAGCAATATCCATTACCTTGCTTTAGAGTTAGCCATTCTTCTGCATCACGTTGCACAAAAATTACTTTTGTGCGTCACTGGGTATTTTAATGGGGCTGAGAGAGAAGGGCATACAATACAGATAGTTCTCAACTTACAACGGTTTGTTTAGTGACCGTTCAAAGTTACATCATCCCTGAAAAAAATGACTTATGACCGTCTTTCACACTTTCAACCTATACATGTCTTGCTTAGCAACAGAAATGTTGGCTCAGTTGTGGTCGTAACCCGAGGACGACCTGTAGCAAGAGAAATTTATTGCAAGTAACATCTGCTGAGCGGATGCTGGCAGAATGATTTTGGATAAACCAGATTTCCTATTAATTTGATTGGGGAGTACAAAGCCCATCAGCCCCAGCAACCACGATAATGGAGGATGCTATGTTGAGGAAAGCTGGTATAGATGAGAGATTGCTGTAATCCACCAATGTCATCTTCTCACAATGGTTTTCCCTACTTGGTGCCTTCACGAGTTTACAGATTTCAGTTCCCATAATTCTCAGCCTGTAGGACAATCTAAGATTGGGTCCAAATCAAAGGCGGTATTCAGCAGGTTCTGACCAGTTCTGGAGAACCGGTAGCGGAAATTTTGAATAGTTCAGAGAACCGGCAAATCCACCTCTGACTTGGACATTTTACAGTACCCTTCCCCTGGCAACCCACCAAGCCACACCCACAGAACCAGTTAGTAAAAAAAAATGAATCCCACCACTGGTCCAAACCATACACTAAACCATAGTGTCATTTCTTTCTTTGTAGCCAAATATATTGTGTGAATTGAGCTTTTGTAGTTTATTTAGCAAACCATTGTACTTAAGCAAACACAACTTAATGAACCCAGCTTAGCCCTATGTGTAAATGTTGTAAGCCATCATTTGTGTAGCATTAGTGTATTAAATGAAGCACAGTTCTTGGTTGGATAAATAAATAAGTCACAAAATATCCTGAGCTGTAACCTTAATTTATAAACTACAAGCTCTATACCTGTGCTTTGCTATGAAACTATGTGGTCGGGCTTAGTTTTTGGGGAGGAAAATAAGGGGGGAATTCTGCCTCTGTCTACCAACTTCAATTGGTACTCATCTAGTGAAGAGAAGGACCAGGGGAGACAGGATAGCATCTTCCAATATTTGAGGAGCTGCCACAGAGAGGAGGGTTAAGCTATTTTCCAAAGCACCCAAAGGCCAGACAAGGAACAATGGATGGAAACTGAACAAGGAGAGATTCAACCTGGAAACAAGGAGAAACTTTCTGACAGTGAGAACAATCAACCCATGGAACAGAATTTGTCTTCAGAAGTTGTGGGAGCGCCATCACTTGAGATTTTCAAGAAGAGATTGGACTGCCATTTGTCAGAAATGGTGTATAATATCATTCCAGACAAATGGCTGTCTAATTTCTTCTTGAAAGCCACCAGTAATGAAGCACCTACAATATCTGGAGGTAAGCCATTCTACTGGTTAATTGTCATCAGTGTCTCTTTAATGATCTTCCATTCATTAGTTCTTGTCCTACCATGAGGTGCTTTGGAAAATAGCTTGACCCCTTCCTCCTCTCTGTGGCAGCCCCTCAAATATTGGAAGACTACTATCCTGTCTCCCCTGGTCCTTCTCTTCACTAAACTAGCCATGCCCAATTCCTGCAACCGTTCTTCATACGTTTTAGCCTCCAGTCCCCTAATCATCTTGGTTGCTCTTCTCTGCACTTTTTCTAGAGTCTCAACATCTTTTGATTATGACCTATGACCTATTACTTGCTGTTTATCTGTACACTGTGAGCTTATGCACTGGAGACAAATTCCTTGTGTGTCTGATCACACGTGGTCAGTAAAGAATTCTATTCTATACTAATCTAATTCTATTCTATTCTAGTCTAATTCTATCCTATCCCTTCCTATTCTAATTCTATTCTATCCTATTCCATTCCATTCTATTCTATTCTAATTCTATTCTATTTCCTATTCTATTCCATTCCATTCCATTGCATTCCATTCTATTTCATTCTATTCTGTTTCATTCTATTCTATTTCATTCTAGTCTGTTCTAATAGAATATTCTATTCTATTCTATTCTAATTCTAATTTATTCTAATTCTATTCTATTCATGATGACCAAAACTGAACCCAGGACTCCAAGTGTGGACTTACCAGTGAACTATAAGATGAGATAAAAACCGTCTACATCCTACTTAGGTGAAATGTAAATGACCTATACCTGAAATGTCAAATGAAAAAGCTGTGTCCAGAATGTTACAAAACATGCAGGAAAGGGTTTAATTTTTTGGGGGGTGGGGGTGGGGTGGGGGGTATTTTGAAATATTGGGATGTGTTATGAGGCTAACACCCCTTGAAATTGAGCGAAGCCCAAAGTTTCCTCTTGCTAGCAAGCTCAGCCTTGCAAGCAGCCTGAGGCCCAAGGTCGTGACTCGGTTGCCCAATTCTTTGGTTGTGTTGGTGCAATTGCTGTTTCTCCAGACAAGGTTGTCAAGGAAACATACCTCTGGGCCTTGCACTCCCACCCGCAGCCAAGGTCCCTGATCCAGCAAGGTCAAGAGAGCAAGCAAAGAGGAGGAACAGCTTATCGCTAAGTCTCTGAGATAGGTTTGGTCAGCACCGTTCTTTTATACAGGTAGAGATCATCCTCACCTTATGACCACAACCGCGCCCAACCTTTAAAGTTGCTAAGTGAGAAATTTGTTCGGTGAGTTTTGCCCCGTTTTACAAATTTTCTTGCTGCATTGTTAAATCAGGGGTCCCCAAACTTGGCACCTTTAAGACTTGTGGACTTCAGCTCCCAGAATTCTCCAGCCAGCTAAGGTTGGCACCGTTTCCTATTTCAAAAAAACTTTAGTTCATTTAATACACTTTCATGTGAATTGTCTCTATGTACAGTATATGCATTATACAGTATTGTTTCTTCATTGATTATTTCAGCAGGCTATTGTATGCTCTGAAGAGGCAGTCCTGCACTTTTCACCTCTCCTGAAATATTCTATAATATCAAATTCTTTGCCCCTTCAAATCATTCTTAAAAGGTGGGAAAAATATGTGTTTGTACCTTGCCACGTTCCCTTTATTCTTTTCCTTCAAAGCAAATATTTCACGAAGGGCCGGATCTTGCTTGGCAAATGAAGCCTCACCATTTAGTGCTCACCAATTAAATGGAAAGGGAAAAGCGAACATTAAGGTACAAATGCATAGCAAATAACTACAAATAGAAAATTATAAGACCCAGCCTTGATCCAGCTTTTCTTTACTAATCCTGGAGAGCTCCTAAATCATAATATGAATAAGAATCAGAATAAAGCTGGAAGGGACCTGGAGGTCTTCTATCTAGTCCAGGGATCCCAGACTTGGCAACTTTAAGACTTGTGGACTTCAACTCCCAGAATTCCCCCTTCCTTTTCCTTTGTCTCCTTCCTTCCTTCCCTTCCCTTTGTCTCCTTCCTTCCCTTTCCTTTCTTTTGTCTCCTTCCTTCCCTCTTCTTTCTTTTCCTTTGTCTCCTTCCTTCCTTCCCCTTTCCTTTCCTTTGTCTCCTGCCTTCCTTCCCTTCCCTTTGTCTCCCCCCTCCCTTCCCCTCTCCCCTTCCCTCTCCCTTTCTTCTTTCTTCTCGCAGTCTCCTGACAATTATCGCACAGCCTGCTTGCCTAAGACAAGACTAGAACTCATAGACACCTGCTTTCTTAGTCAGCACTTTAATGACTACGCCAAGCTGGTTCTCAGTGCTTGCACCCAATTTGGGCATCCTAGCTGATTTTTATACATAAATATATTACAAATATATAAATATACATTCCTAGAATGCAGGCCTATCCAGATCTGCAAAGGAGGGAGGGAGAATTAGCCACCTTTCACAACTTCTGTCGTGCTGCAAGCTTGTGCAGGCAGGGGTGGTGGTGGGATATGCGCTTCAAATTGCTAAATCCTTCCCCCACCCCTTGGAATCCTTCCCCATAGGGGAATGCAGGTTTCAACATCTGGTTAAGCAAGGAAAAGAGGATACAATTTTGAAAGAGCCCTGAAGTCTTCCTCCCAGCTTTGTGTAAATTTGATAGTCATGCCTTTTAACCTGGTTGCATGGCTGGGAAACTCTGTCAAGATACGAGGAGGGCTTGGTGTTAATCTGAGTTTGGGTGGTTTTTTTCCAGACGTTTCATTACCCAAACTAGGTAACATTGTCAGTACCACGATAGAAGGGCATTGGGGTTTGCTCTTTCAGTCCCTTGATTAGGGCAAGCCACTCATACAGTATATTAGCACTTATATTATATATATATATATATATTTTACTACTGGTTCTGTGGGCATGGCTTGGTGGGCGTGGCAGGGGAAGGATACTCAAAATCCCCATTCCCTCCCCACCCCACTAACCTGCTTTCCAGCTCCGTTCTCCTGTGCAGGGCAACCAAAGAAGACCCAGCCAATCAGCTGGGACTCGATGGGAGGAGGAGAATAGATGGGGGCGGGGCCAATCAGAGGTGGAATTTGCCGGTTTTCCAAACTACTCAGAATTTCCGCTACCGGTTCTCCAGAACTGGTCAGAACCTGCTGAATTCACCACCTCTGAAGGGCAGAATCACTGAATAGGAGTGACAAAAATAGTAGCGACGAAAAATAACAAGACAGGACTCTTTCGAGGCCCTGTAATTGGAACGAGTCCACTTTGAATCCTTTAACGAGGATCCATTGGAAGGCAAGTCTGGTGCCAGCAGCCGCGGTAATTCCAGCTCCCATAGCGTATGTTAAAGTTGCTGCAGTTAAAAAACTCGCAGTTGGATCTTGGGATCAAGATGGCCGTCCGCCGTGAGGCGAGCTACCGCCTGTCCCAGCCTTTGCCTCTCGGCGCTCCCCCGATGCTCTTAACGGAGTGTCCCGGGGGTCCAAAGTGTTTACTTTGAAAAAATTAGAGTGTTCAAAGCAGGCCGGTCGCCGGAATACTCCAATATGACCTCTAGTCAAGTGTTTGGGATAGCAAATTCTCCAAAGCAGCTGAAGGCAGGACAAGATGCAACGGATGGAAACTGATCAAGGAGAGAACCGATCTCGAACTGAGGAGAACCTGTAATTCCCTCCTGCAGATTATATTTTTAAAATATCTTTTTCGTGTTTTTTTAAAGTCATTTGTTTTTCATTATGGTGTTGGTTATTTTGCTGTATTTCTTTTTGTGTGTGTGTGTGTTTTTAAATTTCTCTACCGCTCAGAGTTTTCTACCTGGGATGGACGGCTACATACGTTTTACAAATACATCTATAAGGCCAATAATTGTGTTTTCTCCACTCCATAGTCTCTGAATTTCAGAACTGCTCTGTAGTGTACATGAGACTGTTCCTAATGACTGTTCCATGCACTGAGCAGTCTAATTTAATTTTTGACTTATTTCTTTATATCCCACCTTTACCATTTTTACAAATCCAAAGGCAGTGAATTTACCCTGCACACCTTCCTTCTCCTATTTTCCCCACAATATCAACTCTGCTAGGTGAGTTGGGGTCTAGAGAGAATGACTGGCCCAAGGTCACCCAGTTAGCTTTTATGTCCAAGACGGGACTAGAACTCTCTGTCTCCTAGTAATTGGTTCAAAATCACCCATCTTGCTTTCTTGCCTAATGCGGGACTAGAACTCTCAATCTCTTGGTAATTGGTCCAAAGGCACCCAGTCAGCTTTCCTGCCTAATGCGGGACTAGAACTCTCAGTCTCCTGGGGATTGGCCTCAAGGTACCCAGTCAGCTTTCATGCCTAAAATGGGATTAGAACTCACAGTCTCCTGGTGATTGGTCCAAAGGTACACAATCAGCTTCCATGCCTAAGGTGGGACTAGAACTCACCGTCTCCTAGTGATTGCCTCAAAGTCACCCAGCCAACTTTTAATGTCTAAGGCAGGACTAGAATTCTCCGTCTCCTGGTTTCTAGGCCAATACCTTAACCACTACACTGAATGACACTCATCACACAGATTGAATTCACACAATGCAAACTAGCCCACATCATTTTATCCTAGGATGTTCTTGCACTTACAACCACACCCCTTTGTGTGATTGTTCAATGAGGAAAGTAAATGAGAAATAAAGTCTGAAGAAAAATGGAATATTCTGGAAGAGGTCATAGCTAGAATCCCGATCGGAAGAAGTCTAGAATAGAATATTTCATTGTAGGTCTCAAGCAGAATATTGTTTGGATATATACAATAAGCAGCCTGCTATCCATACATCCATGACATCCTTTGCCTCCTTCTGGTTATAATGGACAGTCCAAAATAAAAACCCAACTCCGAGGGTCATTGTTCACGGTATCTCTGTCTATAGTCGTCTTGCTAAAAAATATCCCTATAAAAGAGAAAAAAACTGGCTTTTCCTTTGTGTATTGCATATTTGCTGCTAAACCCAACTGTTACTTAAAGCAGAGGTCTCCAACCTTAGCAACTTTAAGATTTGTGGACTTCAACTCCCAGAATTCCTCAGCCATCAAAGCCAGCCAAGGAATTCTGGGAGTTGAAGTCCACAAGTCTTAAAGTTGTCAAGGTTGGAGTCCCCTGACTTAAAGGACCAAGGATGGGTCTTCTCAGACTGTAAGTAGAATAGAATGGACTAATCTCCCTAATTAGGTCAAGAATGGATTGGGAGGTTTAAAAATAAAAACTGTCTCTCCACAGCCAAATTTCTCCTCAGAGTCAAAAAGGGACGAGTGGGGAAAAGGATCTGGAAATTTGCTTCCCAGATCTGAGGTGCAAAACCCAGCATGACCACTAGATGGTAGCAGAGAGACAAACATTGGTTGCAGGTAGCCCGTTCGTTTAGTGGCTGTTCAAAGTTACAACAGCACTGAAGAAAGTGGTCAGTCCTCATATTTATGTCTGTCCTACAATCCCCCCAGTCACATGATTAAAAAATTCTGGTGCTTGGCCACCGGCAAGTTTTTATGACATTTGAAGCATCCATGTGATTGCCATTTGCAATCTTTCTAGCCGGCTACCGATAAGTCAAAAGGGGAAGTTGGATTCACTTAACAGCTGCACTGATTTATTCATTTAACAGAACAACAGAGTTGGAAGGGACCTTGGAGGTCTTCTAGTCCAACTGTCTGCTCAAGCAGGAACCTCTATTCCATTTCAGGCAAATGGGTTGTCCTGTCTCTTCTTAACACACCCATCACCCCCAGTGTTGGAGCATCCACAACTTCTAGTAGCAAGTCGTTCCACTGATTAATTCTTGATAACGGTCAGGAAATTTTTCCATAGTTCTAAGTTGGTTGGTTGGTTACTTATTTGTTAAATTTTATCTGCTACCCATCTCGCCACAAACCGAGTCTTTAACACGATTTTACAAACATGTGGCAAATCAAGAGTGAATCGCTAAACAACTGCCTCGCTTAGCAATGGATATTCTGGTCCCGATTGTGGCCATAAGTCCAGGACTACCTGTACTACTGTTTGGTCAGTCAGGTTGATATAGTCCAATTCTTGCAGTCCTAGGATTCACGAAGGCCCATATTCTCTCTCCCAAACTTGGCCCATAAGTCAGGGAGATGGTTCAGGGTGGAATGGTTGCTGAATTGGGTATGTCTAGTTTAATGAAAAGAAGGACTTAGGGGTGACTTGATAACCAGTCTTCCAAAATCTAAGGGGCTGCCACAAAGAAGAGGCAGTCAAAGCCCCTGAAGGCAGGACAAGAAGCAACGGATGAAAACTCATGAAGGACAAAAGCAATCTAGGACTAAGGAGAAATTTCCTGACAGTGAGACCAATTAACCAGTGGAACTATTTGCTGGTTCTCCAAACTACTCAAAATTTCCACAGCTGGTTCTCAAGAACCAGTCAGAACCTGCTGAATTCCACCTCTGGGGTGCTCCAACATTGGAGGCTTTTAAGAAGAGTGTGGAAAACCATTTGCGTGAAATAGCAGGATAGGGCGTCCTGCTGGACCAGAATACCTCCAAGGTCACTGGTACTCTGTTAATCCATGCAAAGGGATGTAATTGATTGTACTTTTATCTTCTCCCCCTTTGACAGAAAGTTTAATTTGGAAAGAAAGAAAGAAAGAAAGAAAGAAAGAAAGAAAGAAAGAAAGAAAGAAAGAAAGAAAGAAAGAAAGAGAGAGAGAGAGAGAGAGAGAGAAAGAAAGAAAGAAAGAAAGAAAGAAAGAAAGAAAGAAAGAGGAGAGAGAGAGGGAGAGAGAAAGAAAGAAAGAAAGAAAGAAAGAAAGAAAGAAAGAAAGAAAGAAAGAAAGAAAGAAAGAAAGAAAGAAAGAAAGAAAGAAAGAAAGAAAGAATTTTTTATTGGCCAAGTGTGATTAGACACACAAGGAATTTGTCTTGATGCAAATGCTCTCAATGTACATAAAAAGAAAAGATACATTCTCTCTCTATAGAAGTTTCTCTACAGAGAAAGAAAGAAAGAAAGAAAGAATGAAAAACAGAAAGAATGAATGAAACAAAGAATGAAAGAATGAAAGAAAAAATAAAAGAATGAAAGAATGAAAGAAAGAATGAAAGAAAAAGGAAAGAAAGAAAGAATGAAAGAAAGAAAGAGTGAATGAATGAAAAACAGAAAGAATGAATGAAAGAAAGAATGAAAGAAAGAATGAAAGAATGAAAGAAAAAATAAAAGAATGAAAGAATGAAAGAAAGAATGAAAGGAAGAATGAAAGAAAAAGGAAAGAAAGAAAGAATGAAAGAAAGAAAGACAGAGTGAATGAATGAAAAACAGAAAGAATGAATGAAAGAATGAATGAAAGAAAGAATGAAAGAATGAAAGAAAAAATAAAAGAATGAAAGAATGAAAGAAAGAATGAAAGGAAGAATGAAAGAAAAAGGAAAGAAAGAACGAAAGAAAGAAAGTATGAGAAAGAATGAAAGAATGAATGAATGAAAGTATGAAAGAAAGAATGAATGAAAGAATGAATGAATGAAAGAATGAATGAAAGAAAGAGGGAGGGAAGGAAGGAATCAGGTTGTCTTTGCCACATTATAACATAATAACAGAAAAACAAAGTTGGAAGGGACCTTGGAGGTCTTCTAGTCCAACCCCCTGCTCAAACAGGAGACCGTGTACCATTTCAGACAGGTGGCTGTCAAAATCAGATTGACTCTTTCTGTTCTGCGCCAGCTCACAGGCGCTGCAGCTTTCATTTCCATTTGGTTCCCCCTGCGAACCTCAAAACTACTTGGATGTGTGAAACAGACGGAGTTTAATGAAAATTGTAATTAGAACCCTGCAGTGTTCATCTCTAAAGCACCACTGGTAATTTACATTACAAATCAAGGCGATGTCAGGGAAAATGGAAGGTAATTCATCAGAGACCGGCTGAGTGAAGTGAAGATGGGCTGAGCAGGGCAGGAGGAGGATTGAATCCAATAAATGATTGCTACTCCTGATATAAATACACCAGCCTTTCTCTGCCACGAGATAAGGTGTTTTTCATACAGGATGCTAATCATGCAACCTCATGCATATTTATTTGGAACAAAAGCTCTGATCTGCTTCTTTTTCTTGCCATATGCCGAAATTCAGTTGCTTGCTGCTAAGAAATGGATCATTTCAGGAAGTTTTCCTCCATGCTTTCAAAGAATGAATAGAGAGAGATCAAGGGCTCCGTATCCTGCTCCCACCATATTAACCTCCGGGCTGATTAATTTTATTCCTTCCAAATCTAACGAGGGATACTTCAATCAATAAAGGAGAATATTTGTGGCTCAGGGTTGAAATGTGGGAGTCCTTGGTGTCCTCTGAGTTTCGTTGTTTTCTTGCAGACGTTTGATTACCCAACTAGGTAACAACATCAAGGCTAGGAGGAAGTAGTATTCAAGAAGAGCTTCAAGAAGGAATCGGAACCGAATGAACGACTTTGCTTCCTGCAAAGGTTTCTTCACCTTGGCCTGTCCTTGATACCTTATGAAAGGGGCAATTACCTCCCAGCCTTACTCCCAAGTCGTCCCTTTTGTCTCAGCTGCCCTCACCTTCTAGCAGCTCTGTGCACACGCACACACTGGGAACAGGTTCCCCTGGGTCCTCTACCTCGCTGCTGCCAGACTGCGAAGGCTCCAGAGGCAGCACCCCACTCCCAGATAGTCCTGGCCCCATCTCTGCATCGGATGCAGGACCCTCATCTGAATCCTCTCCAGACTCCCAGACTGGTCCCCGTTCTTCCCCACTGTCCAACTCCGCTGCTGTCTGCACAGACTGCTGGCAAACCATAACACCTAAGCATTTCCATAGTGAAAGGGAAGATATCCATGCTTCTTTAAATGTCTCCATGATTAAGGAGTTCGTAGTCTTTTGGGACTTGGGGACACATGAACTAAATGCCCTTCTCAAGAGGAAGTGCCAAAAATACAATAAAAATAAGATTGACAGAAAAGAACTAGGTAAAATGGAAAGGAGAGTTAGAGAGCAGAATGCTGAAGTACAGTAGAATCTCTGGTCATAACCGTAATTCTTTCCCATAATTGGTCGCAGCCCGATTTGGTCGTGACATGAACCTAATTTTGGAAATTTGGCACTTACAAAAAGAATGGCGCAGAAGAGGAAATTGGGTGTGGGGGAAAAAAATGTGCATTTTTTGGTCAGAACCCGATTTGGTCGTGGTCAGAACTGTTCTTGACCAGAGGCTCTACTGTGTACAAATTAAGAGACTGGAATGTTAAGGCTGGTATCTTCTAATCTGATGAAGTAAAAAACCTGAATATGCATGTCTTTTGTACTCAACTTGGAGAAGTTCATTTAATGACAATTCAAACGGCACTGAAAAAAGTAACTTATGACCATTTTTCACGCTTATGACTGTTGCAGTCACACGATCCAAATTCAGACACTTGGCAACAGACTCGTATTTATGACGGATGTAGTGTCCCAGGATCATGCGATTCAGAGGTGGTATTCAGCAGGTTCTGACCAGTTCTGGAGAACCGCTAGTGGAAATTTTGAGTAGTTCGGAGAACTGGCAAATACCGCCTCTGACTGGCTCTGCCCCCATCTATTCTCTGCCTCCCAAGTCCCAGCTGATCGGCCCCCTGCACAGGAGAACAGAACTGGAAAGTAGGTTAGTGGGGTGGGGAGGGAATGGAGATTTTGCAGTATCCTTCCCCTGCCACACCCATCAGGCCACGCCCACCAAACCACACCCACAGAACCGATAGTAAAAAGAATTGAATCCCACCACTGATTTGATCCCCTTTTGCAACCTGACAAGCAAAGTCAATGGGGAAGCCAGATTCACTTAATAACTGGATGTGACAAACTTAACAACTGCAGGGATTCCGTTGAAGAAATGTTGCAAGGAAGGTTGTACAATGGGAGCGCTTAACAAATGCCTCCCTTCACAACAGAAATTTGGGGCTCAACCGTGGTCATAAGCTGAGGATTACCTGTATGCTCAAAACAGCTGAGAATTGGGCTGTAGGTTTTGGGAGTTGGGTACATTTGGAATAGTTTTCAGACTGGAATTCAGCAAAAGAAAACCAAGGGAGGAGCCTGGTATTTCTCTTTGAAAAAGTGCCTTTTCCAACAGCGCAAAGATCAGGCCGCGATAAAATAATGTCCATTGCCCCAAAACAGGAAAGCTGTATGATCTTCGTGCCTTCGTGAACATTCACCCGAAGGAGGATTTCCCAATGACTCACAAAATGGCAAAAGTCCAAATTTCCTTTAAAAGCTCTCTGAAGCTCACTTATTGGATTGAAATCTTGTCTTTCTCAGTTGAAAGACAAGGTGGCGAACAATTAAAACTCCAAGCACCGATTGATTCACTATCAATTAAAACCCCAGCAAAAAAGAGAGAGAGAGAGAGAGAGATAGAGAGAGAGAGAGAGAGAGAGAGAAAATTTGGCTGCTGTTCTAAAGATAATAACAGAATAGCAGAGTTGGAAGGGACCTTTGAGGTCTTCTAGTCCAACCCCCTGCTTAGGCAGGAAACCCCCTACCATTTCAGACAAATGACTATCCAATCTTCTTTAAAACTTCCAGTGCTGGAGAACCCACAACTTCTGGAAACAAGTAGTTCCAATGGTTAATTGTCCCCACTGTCAGGAAGTTTCTAATTTCTAGGTTGGTTCTGTCTTGATTAATTTCCATCCATCGCTTCTTGTCCTCCTTCAAGTGCTTTGGAGAATAGCTTGACTCCCACTCCTATGGTCAGCTTTGGAAGCCATATTAGTACCAGAAGCTTCCATGCTGCCACATTCCTGTCTCCGGGAAAGTAGGAGGGGGGGATTGTTAGAGTGCTAGTAGTTAGACATAATAGCATTCTTCTTTTTGGTCAAGGTCATGTTATTCCTGCACCTGGAGGAGGAGTGGTGGAAGGGATGTCTCA
Organism: Pseudonaja textilis; assembly: GCF_049901715.1. NCBI lineage: Eukaryota > Metazoa > Chordata > Lepidosauria > Squamata > Elapidae > Pseudonaja > Pseudonaja textilis. Next base: position 8,477,850 of record NC_141992.1, on the reverse strand, counting down.
AGTTGGGACAGTTGGTGATTGGACCATGGGATGGACTGATGGGTGCAGGACAGTAGCAGGATTCAATTTTTTTTACTATCGGTTCTGTGGGTATGGTATGGCTTGGTGGGCGTGGCAGGGGAAGGACCCTGTAAAATCTCCATTCCCACCCCACTCGAGGGGAAGGTTACTGCAAAATCCCATTCCCTCCCCACCCCACTAACCTGCTTTCCAGCTCCGTTCTCCTATGCAGGGCAACCAAAGAAGACCCAGCCAATCAACTGGGACTCGGGAGGCAGAGAATAGAGGGGGGGGCGGGGCCAGTCAGAGGTGGGATTTGCCGGTTCTGTGAACTACTCAAAATTTCCGCTACCGGTTCCCCAGTGCTGGTCAGAACCTGCTGAATACCACCTCTGGCCTGCAAGAGTTGGGTTTTGACTTTGGAATTACTAAGGGAAAACCTGGAATTCTCCCATTCGGGTATTCCTAGATGTGCCAGTATAATTACTCTAATAAAAGGAAACTTTGAGAAAATGCCTTTCTCAGAGTTTTTAACTGGAGTTGGGTTTTTCAGGAACACCCAACACCTCTCCTAAAATAAGCAGGATCCCAGCATAACCCATGAGCCTTGATATGGAAAAGGGGCTTCTCTTCCGTGCAAGACAAACTCAAATAAACCCAAATGGGATAAAATAAACTTTCTGAGAAGCTTCTACTGCATGGGGTGTCAAACTCGACTTCACTGAGAACCGCATCGGGGTTGTGTTTGAGCTGGCGGGGCTGGGGTGGCCGTGGCCAGCGGGATGTCACTCGTGTCGGGGGGCACCTGTGGCGGCCCAAGCTCTCTGCCAGCAAAAACAAGCTCCGTTTTCAGCTGCGATAGCTTCCTGCAACTTTCTGTTGGTGAAAACAGAGTTCAGGGGGGCCACATGCAGCCCTCCATAGTTCCGTTTTTGCTGGTGGAGGCACCGTGGGCTGATCCTTTGCTGTTTCCAGGGTGGCTGCAAGGGCCAGATCTAAGCAACTCACAGGACGGATCCAGCCCCGGGCCTTGAGTTTGACACCCCTGTTGTGTTGCATATCAAGAACCTAGCACAGTGCCGAACTATGACACATGGGTCAAAGGTGAGATATTATGACGTTTTAGATGATCAGCCAGCGTTCGCCAATATCCAATAACCAGTACAGGTAGTCCTCGATTCATAATCACAATGGAGGTCCAAAATTTCCGATGCTTAGGCAAGGCCTGTTATGAAATGGCCCCTTTTATGACTTTTTTTGGCCACGGTTGTTAAGTGAAACATGAGGCTGTTAAGGGGGAATCTGGTTTCCCCCGTTGGCTTTGCTTGTCGGAAGCCAACTGGAAAGGTTACAAATGGCAATCACGAGACTTGGGACAGGACAACTGTCATTAATCCATGCCAGTTGCCAAGTGCCCTAATTTTGATCATGTGACTTGGGGATGTTACCAGGGGTGGGATTCAATTTTTTTTAAGAACTGGTTCTGTGGGTGTGGATAGATGGGCGTGGCTAAGTGGGCATGGCCATGTGACTGGGTGGGTGTGGCTTCTTCTTCTTCTTTTGACAGCACCCCCCTCCATTTTATTGTGCCTTCCTGGGCCCCAGGGAAGCCTCCTAGGGGGGTGTTTTTGCTCTCAGAAGGCTTCCCTGGGCCCCAGGAAGGCAAAAAATGGGGGAGGGCAGGGGGCACAACCCCCCCCGCCCCCCTTTTTGCCTCCTGGGCCCCGGGGAAGCCTCCTGGGTGAAGCAGTAAGACAGCAAGGGGGATCCTGGAACAGCTGATAGTTGGAACAGCTGATTGTGGGGAGAGGAAAAAAAGAAATATCTTAAGGAGTGACTGGGTGGGGGAGAAAGTCAGCGATGTCACGCATGCGCAATAAGGACTGACTGGGCAGGGGGGGGGGGGCAGGCAGAGAGGGGCAGGCCAGGGGCACAATTTGCCGGTTCACCAACTGTGCAGAATCATAACAACCAGTTCTATAGAACCAATCCGAACCAGTAGAATCCCATCCCTGGGATTGTAAGTAGGAACAGTTATAAGTGGGAAAGAGTTGTAAGTGGGAAACAACAGTTGTAAGTGGGAAAACGATCAGAAGTGTGAAAAATGGTCATAAGTTCCATTTCTTCAGTGCCGTTGTAACTTCGAATCGTCACTAAATCGATGATTGTAAGTCAAGTGCTGGATACTAACTGGGGAATTCTGGGAGTTGAAGTCCACACCTCTTAAAGTTGCCAAGATTGAAAAACTATGCCATGGATTCTTGACTGGCGTCCTTGTTTAACTCAGTGTAAAAATCTAGAGCAGTGTTTCCAAACCTCAGCCATTTTAAGAGGTGTGGACTTCAACTCTCAGAATCCTCTAGCCAGCCACACTATCTGTAGAATTCTGGGAGTTGAAGTCCACACCTCTTAAAGTGGCTGAGGGTGAGATTCTGAGCAGCTTTTGATAGGGTTGCTCGGGATCATTTTAAATATTTTTTCATCCACCTGTAAAAATAAGAATGCTTTTAACCTTCTCTTTTTTCTCCTTTTTTTCTCCTTTTTTCTTTTTCTTTCTTTCCTCTAAATTTTTCCTTCTTTCCTTTCCTTTCTCCTTTTCTTTTGTTTATTTGTGTATGTATTGTTGGTTAGTTTTAATTGTAAAAAACTAATAAACTATATATATATATATATATATATATATATATATATATATATATATATATATATTCATCCACCTGGGAATTCTCTAAACTTTTTATATTGCACATCGACAGTTCCTAATCGAGATATTTTTTGTATAAATAGGATACTACCCTATTTGAAAAAATTATCTTTTAGTTTTCTTCAAGAATGTTCTCGTTCTGCTTTTCTTTCTAATTTGGTTTGGAATGTCTAAATATATCAAAGAAATTATAACAGCAATAACTGAACATATGTTTTAGTTAAAAAAGAACCACTGTGTTACATTTTTAGAAATAAGTCAAAAATTCTCTTTAATATGATTTTGATATTATGCGAGTTTCATACACTATTGCATTACTGTATTCTATAAAAAGGCATAATCAGATTTAATACTATTGGGCCGTAATAATCATTTTGACATATTTAAAGATTGATGGTTTCGGCTTTTGTTTAGCTTGGCATAAATATCCCTATAACATTCACTATGCTGCTAAAGTGGAGCATATCCTTACCCTGATACCAGTGAAAGGAAATAGAAACAGATGATATGGCATTCTTTGAGTGTTTTGAAATGTGATTAAGATTAATTTAATTTACAGGCAGATTTATTTATCAAGAGCTCTACTTGTTTCTTTCCCACAACTTTAAGTGAATGTAAATATTATCAATTTTTCCTGGCCCCACCTGTCAAGCTCATCATTTCACAATCTCACTGTAAAAAAATAGAACTATCTATTATGCAAAAGTGGATTTAATTTTCCACTCTGGAAGATTTATTGCCAAGCTTTTTTTTTTTTTTTTGGCCCTGGACATTGGTTGGAAAAAGCATATTTCAGAATGCAATTTTTCTTTCGCTTCGATTTGTGAATTACTTTTGAACCTCATTGGAATCCTAGCCAGGTTTGGCTTTTGTATAATTTCAGAATCCGTTTCAATATCTGGATTTAATATTGCAAGATAGACATGAAAAGAATTGGGTTGTGGATAAATATCTGAGTCTTTTTACACATGGCAAACTTGTATTATGGGATAATCTTGATTTTTTTTAAAAAAATGCTGTTTTAAAATAAGTTGGTCCTCTCATAATGTCACTGAACTAAGGGAGTTTAGATGAAGCTGTTTTTAAAATTCTTTTCTGGAATTTAAATCTGAATTATGTTTACCTAAGAAAGTTTCTTGGCAGTTTGTTCAACTTAATCACTTATTATGTGGACATTTCACCCCGATGCTCCTTCCTTCCTTCCTTCCTTCCTTCCTTCCTTCCTTCCTTCCTTCCTTCCTTCCTTCCTTCCTTCCTTCCTTCCTTCTTTTCTTCCATTCCTCCCTTCCCCCCCTCCACTGGACATCCAAGAATATCAGTTTTAGGAAAAGCTGAATAGTTATTAACCATGTACAGTTTGTGGAATTGCAGTTCGCATTTACATTTTTATCAAGTGGTGGAAAGTTGCTTTCTTTTGATCTCAAAGTTGAAAGGGAGGCAGACAAGACAAAACAAAAATCAAGATGATAGCCATGACGCTTTGACTGAAGGTCATAATCTCTTTGAAAATATGTCCCGTTTTGAGGTCTATGAGAATTAACTGCAGCAAATGAAAGTTCAGAATAATTATGAAATTTGCACAAAGGTCGCAAAAGGAAAATCAGATTTTCAGCAAGACTCCAGCAATCTATTTCATGTGTAGTATTCATGAATATGTAATAGTAGTTGTTGTTATTATTAATATTATGTCTGAGTAATCTGCATTTAGATTTATATTCTAAGAAGAGCAGAAACTTAAGAATTCAAGCCCTAACTAAGAACCTTAAATTAATTAACCCCTATAAGTTAATTAACCCCAAATAATATGTCAATTAACCCCAACTAACCCCAATTAATTATAAGTTAATTATACAGGAAAAATATGCTTTGAGTATACTGGAAACCTGAGGATTGATTGCAATTATCTTGGCGCTGGAGATTCAAATGTAGAGTTCAAACATTAAATTATGCAATCTGATTTTTGTTTCATCACTGTATATTAGAGTGGAGTTGTGCTTCAGATTTGAAAGCAAAAAAATACTGGGAATTTTCAGGGAAAGACACTGTCAGGATTCCAGCAGTTACCCGCATTTAAATCATGAGTCTCGAGCCAAACTTCCAAAACTTAAAAAGGATTTATTGGGAGTTAACATGCCGGCACTGCCTGGGTATATTGTAATTCATATTCTCCAATGGACACATCCATAGCCAAGAGTCATCAATCATGCTCTTCAGTTAGAATTTTGCGCAGCAGAAACTTCGGTCATCTAGTTACTATCTTTGAAAACTATTTATGGAATGCACTTTCGATTTCCAAGCTGCCACACTGCTCCCCCTTCCCTTTCTGTTGGCAGCTCTAAAAGACCATAGAAATATTTTATGAGTTGACAGACACAACTTTAAGGAATTGCTATTATGGGTTATATCTGTCTCCCTGGGCCCTAAAAAAAGCACTTTGTTCACCTGCAACAGAACTGAAAAAACTGACTTATGACCAGGTGTCAGCCTTCAAGATCTTCTACCTTTGCTTTGCATCTTTCGGCTGCCATAAGTAACGGGGGGAGGAGTGGGGAAAAGTATGGGAAGCGAGCTGGAGGTGATACAAACTAGTATTGTATAAACTGAGGAGGCGGGAAGTACATTCTTCCTTAGGTTTCTATTTCTCGCTTAGCCTTTTCTTCTCTGCGCAGCTGCAAACCTTTATCAAAGTATGCCAAGGTCAACAGACAGAAACTTCATCACCACCTGAAGATGTCCACATGATGATATTCACAATTTTTAATTGGAAGAACCATTTGAACTATTGGGGGTGGGAACATTTCCATCACTTTGTATATGTGATTTACGCGCCTATTTCCTCAGATTCAGAATCCTCTTGTTGCTACCACTTCGTTTCCAGTAAAAGACATCTTTTCTCAAATTAAAAGAGTCTAAGTATTTCTTTCTTGGATTTTGAATGGAGCACCAGCTGACACCAGGGGTGGGATTCAATTTTTTTAACAACCGGTTCCGTGGCCGTGGCTTAGGTGGTGGCCGTGGCTTGGTGGTCATGTGACTGGGTGGACATGGCTGGGTGGTCATGTTATTGGCTGGGCGTGGCCAACTCAACATCACTCACATCGAGGAACGCATCTCCTCCCCTGGCCTCTCCTGACTGTGGGGATGCTGCAACAGTCGTAAGTATGAAAAATGGTCATAAGTCACTTTTTTCAGTGCCATTGTAAACTTTAAATGGCCACTCCACAAAAGCAAAGTACCAGCAAAGGAGGGGGGAAAAAACTCCTGAGATGTTGTGGGGGGGTGCATAAGCGCACCAACGTACCTACCGTCCCTGTCCTATTGTTTCTTTTATATATATATTTTTCTTATATGTATCCATGTATTCATAACTATGTTTTTACTTATACCTATCATCTTGTAAGCAATTGACAAATGTTCCTGAGACAGGAAGTCCAGTCCTGCCAAGAATGTAATAAGGGTTAACGGAGAGGCAGTTTCTGTAAGCAACACCAGAATGTTTCCTTCCTGCCTTCCTTACAGGATTAGCCCTGTAATTTCTTCTAACAACCGGTTCTCCGAACTGCTTAGAATGTTAACAACCGATTCTAGCGAATAGGTGCAAACTGGTAGAATCCCACCCCTGCTTATGACCGTTTTTCTCACTTACGACTGTGGCAGCCATGATCACGTGATCAAATTTCAGACACTGGATGACTGACTCATATTTATGACAGCTGCAGTGTTCCAAGGTGAGGACCTTATATGACTTTATAACAAGCAAAGTCCATGGGGAATTCACTTAACAACTGAATTACTAACTTATCACCTGTAGCGATTCACTGAACAACTGCAGCAAGAAAGGTCATAAAATGGGGCAAAACTCATTTAATAATTGTCTTTCTCGTTTAGCAATGGATGTTGTGGTCATAAGTCAAGGACAACCTGTATTTTGGGATTTTTTTTCAGTGCTTCTTTATTTTCCAGCCTTTATACCTATATATGTGTGTGTAGGTGTATGTATATTTTGATACATGAATATTATCATTTTAAGGGTAACAACCTTTTTACATGGAGGAGAATGACAAAAAAAAATATTCCCCATTGATTTCTCCCTTCTAATTTCCCCGAGGGAAGGAAATCCATTACATCATTGATTAACTATATTTGTAAGGACAGATATACAACAGTTCTAATTCTCCTTCCTCCGCTGTGAGTCTCTCTTTTATTCACTAATCCAAACTGATTACAGCAGCAAAAGATGTTTTGTTTCTCTAAGAATCCAGCCAAGTTTAAACCTGATCACATCCTGGCCTTAGCACCATAAGAAGGCATAGCAAACCCCATAGTTCCTGAAACTGCAACCATAGATACTAAATGTTACTGAGTTTTCACATCTTGGGACAGCACCAGTAAGTGTCTATGGAGATTCTCAATCATCCAGGTCATGGTTGTCCCAAAGGTGATTTCTTTCAAGAGGCAACTGGACTTTCTATTTTTTTCTTTGAAGACATTTCTCTCCTCATCTAAGAAGCTTCTCCAGCTCTGACTGGGTGGTGGGGAATGGAAGGGTTTATATTCCTTGCAAACAGCTGGTCATTTGCATCCTTTTAGAGGGTCATTGAGGCTGCTTGGACACAGATAAACCTCCAAGTGGCCTCAACGATGCTCTAAAAAGATGCAAATGACCAGCTGTCTGCAAGGAGTATCAGTCCTTCCATTCTCCACCATTCCAGTCAGAGCTGAAGAAGCTTCTTGGATGAGAAGAGAAACGTCTTCAAAGAAAAAAATAGAAAGTCCAGTTGCCTCTTGAAAAAGCACCTTTGGGACCTACAAGGTAAACCAAAACTGGAAACCAATGCCATGCAAGCAAATGATTCTTCTATTATAAGATTATCCTAACATAAGCTTGCACAAACCTTTTATCTCCATAAAGACTAAAGAAGGTGATGATCAGATTAAGATTTCTTTCATCTGGCCCCCACAGTGCAAACCTGAGCTACAAATATTCTCTTTTATCCATGGCCACAACCTTCCTAAAACAGATATGTGGTCCCTATTGCACAAATTGCCATGCCGGCTACCCTTAGCCCAGGAGTGTCAAACTCAAAGGCCCACAGGATGGATCATTCCATTTCCACGGGATGCTTAAATCTGGCCCATGGAGCTGGCCTGAAAACAACAAAGGATTCGCCTGTGGTGCTTCTGCTGGTGAAAATGGAGGTCGAGGAGGGAGAGGCGCATGCCCCATTTTCACTGGCAGAGGGCTAGCAAAACAAACTCAAAACGAAACAAAAAGAGAAATGTTTCCCCTTTTGCATTTGAGCATCCAAGAAGGTTCGAATCCCTAGCGCCGCGTACCGGAGTGAGCTCCCGTTCCTTGTCCCAGCTTCTGCCAACCTAGCAGTTCGAAAGCACGTGAAAATGCAAGTAGAAAAATAGGGACCCCTTTGGTGGGAAGGAAACAGCGCTCCGTGCACCTTCGGCATTTAGTCATGCCAGCCACGTGACCACGGCAACGGCTTTGGACACCGCTGGCTCTTCAGTTTTGTAACAGAGATGAGCACTGCCCCTCTAGAGCCGGAAATGACTAGCACGTACTGTAGGTGCGAGGGGAACCTTTACCTTTATCCAAGAAGGGACAGGAAAGGAGGAAGGGAAGAGGAAAGACAAAGGAAAAGAAAGGAAGATGGGAAGAGGGAAAGGAAGGAAAAGAAGGAAAGAGGGGAAGGAAGAAGAAAGGAGAATGAAGAGAGAAAGGAAAAGAAGGAAAGGAAGGAAAGAGCTTATAACAAGAGTGAGGGAGGGTCTCAGGGAAGTCCTGCCTTAGCACTTGGCCACCACAAGTGCCCCTAACACAAGTGATGTTGAGCTGGCCATGCCCATCCCTGGCCCTCTGAGGTCAAACTCAACCCTGATGTGGCCCTCAATGAAATCAAGTTTGACACCCCTGAGTTAGTCCTTCATGGCTAGCAGTGCAGTCACTAACATTTACACCACAGTGATTAAGTAAAAGGGTAAAGGTTCCCCTCGCACATATATGCTAGTTGTTTCCAGCTGTAGGGGGCCGTGCTCATCACCGTTTCAAAGCCGAAGAGCCAGTGTTGTCCGAAGACATCTCCGTGGTCATTTGGCTGGCCTGACTAAACACCGAAGGCGCACGGAACGCTGTTACCTTCCCACCGAAGGGGTCCCTATTTTTCTACTTGCATTTTTTACATGCTTTCGAACTGCTAGGTTAGCAGAAGCTGGGACAGGTAACGGGAGCTCACTCCATTATGCGGCGCTAGGGTTTCAAACCTCCGAACTGCCGACCTTTCAGCACACTGTCTTATCCACTGAGTCACCGTGTACATAGTATCTACTCAGGGGAAAGAATAATTTATCTCTCCTGCCACCCTATGCAATTCGTTTTGGTTCCCCTCTGATCTTCGACCAACACATTTCAACCCCGATTGCCAGAGCATTTCTGGCCCGCACCCATCAACACATGCTCCAATTAAGTCTCAGGGCACCACTGTCCCTGGTGTGCATATCTTCTGCCAATGTGCAGCTGATGTTCCGTGTGTTTCCGCTGCCCCTGCTGATGTTCTTCCTCCCCCATCCCCTGCCTCATGTGTAATTTGAAAGGGAACTGAATATATCTTTGCAAATGGGCCGGAGGCAAATGCTGCCATTATTATCTAAGCCTGGCGGAAAAAGATAAAGGCAATTAAAAAAAAAAAAACTCCAGATCCTTCTTGTCAATCTTCTCTCTCTCACACATATACATAATACACACACACACACACACACACACAAACACACAGCCATCCATCTATCCATTTCTCTCTCTTTTTTCTCTCTCCCTCTCCCTCTCTCTCTTTCTCTCCCTCCCTCTCTTTCTCCCCAGTCCCATGCTGGTTCTCATTCACAACTCTGCAAAATTTTTAAAAAAGGAAGAAGAACGGGTGGTTGTGACCAACTGATGCTGGATGCCTCCAGTTGTGTTCACACCAAATAATTAATCAGGTCAGCAAAAGGCCTCTGTGCTTCACCTGCATACAGTGCTAAACTGGGATCCCGTTTAACGGTGGTGAATTTCTCGAAGGGTGAGCGTACGGGCCTTGTGCAAACTCAGCCTCTCTCGGTTAGTTTATTTTGCGTACTTTGCGAGACTCCAGAAAATGAATCAATTTGGGAACCGGCTTCAACATCTGGAACAGCAGCTGCGGAGGACTGTCCTGCTCCTCTTAATTCAGCAGGATAACTGGCTTTCTATTTCATGTGGTATTTAACGTGATATTTATTGTCATGTTCTTTTAATCTTTTTTTAATATTGTCATATTGTTTAATCGGATTGCAAGCCATCCAGAGTCACAGGGCAGTGATCTGGCATATAAATTAATTTGGCATATAAATTAGTATATAAATTAATTAAATAACTAATTTTTCCAGGAATGGTGAACTTTGGATTGTGAATTATTTGATTTTATTCCATTTGTGGAGGGTGGGCAACATAAACTACAGGTAGCCCTCGACTTATGGTCACAATTGAGCCCAATGTTTCTGTCGCTAAATGGGACATTTGTTAAGTGAATTTTGCCCCATCTTACAATCTTTCTTCCCCCAGTTGTTAAGTGAATCGCTGCAGTTATTAAGTGAATCGTGAAATCATTAAGTGACTCTGATCTCACCGTTGACACTGCTGGTTAGAAGGTTGCCAAAGGGACCTTGGGTCACTACAAGCGTCATAAATACGAGTCAGTTTGCCAAACAGCTGAATTTTGATCACGTGACCCTGGGGGTGCTGCCTCGGACGTAAGTGTGAAAAATGGTCATGTGTCACCTTTTTCGGTGTTGTTGTTACTTTGAACGGTCACTAAATGAACTGTTTGTAAGGCAAGGAAAATCTGTATTTATTCATTTGATAGATGGATGGAATGAAGGAATTTTGACTCTGTTCCACTCCAAACAGATGTTTAAGAGTTCGGTCAAAGACTTTGATCAAAAATGTTAAGACTCTGGAAAAAAAAGTGCAGAGAAGAGCAACTAAGACGATTCAAGGCCTGGAGGCTAAAACATATGAAGAATGGTTGCAGGAATTGGGTATGGCCAGTCTAGAGAAAAGAAGGAATTATGGGGGACAAGATAGCAGTCTTCCAGTATTTGAGGGGCTGCCTCAAAGAAGAGGGAGTCAAGCTATTCTCCAAAGCACCAGAAGGCAAAACAAGAAGCAATGGATGGAAACTAATCCATTAAACTAATCCAAGGAGAGAAGCAATCTGGAATTGAGGAGAAACTTTCTAACAGTGAGGAAAATTAACCTGTGGAGCAGCTTGTCTTCAGAAGTTGTGGGTGCTTCATCACTGGAGGTCAAAGTAGGGGAATGAAAAATTATTAATTGCATAGGTAGATTTTGGTTAAGTGGAAATAAAGAAGGGGGGAAAAGAAAAATATGGAATGGTTATAGGAATATCTTTGGAATAAACATAAGATATAATGTAGATTGGGGGGATATACCATGTGGACCCTAAATATATTATTCTCATTTCATTTTTACTTTTTTTCGGTTGTTTATTATATACTGGTCTAGAGAAAGCTAAGGATGATAATGGTGTATAAAGTAAAATAAAATAGGTGGTAAGCTGAAAATGGAAGTAATAGGTGGTAAAGAATTGAAAATATATTTGTGGATAAAATGACATAGATATTGAACTAATGGACTGAAATATGAAATGGAAATGTATCTAAAGATTAGTGGATGATTTGAGGTGATGTTAAGTACGATAGATGGAAATGTAACTATGACTATGTATAAATGTTGTAATCTGGAACCACGTTCCTCACGTGAAGAAATGTGTAAAGAATAAAAAATTATTTAAAAAAAGAAGTAGTTTTGGGTGCTCCATCACTGGAGGCTTTTAAGAAGAGACTGGACAGCCACTTGTTTCAAATGGCATAGGGCAGGGGTGTCCAACCTTGGCAACTTTAAGACTTGTGGACTTCAACTCCCAGAATTCCTCAGCCAGCAAAGCTTTAAGACTTGTGGACTTCAACTCCCAGAATTCCTCAGCCAGCTTTGCTGGCTGAGGAATTCTGGGAGTTGAAGTCCACAAGTCTTAAAGTTGCCACGGTTGGACACCCCTGGTATAGGGTGTCCTGCTTCAGCGGGGGGTTGGACTAGAAGACCTCCAAGGTCCCTTCCTGTTCTATTCTGATTCTGATTCAGAGCCAGCTATAAACGTAGAAACTGTAAGAAACAGCAGGCAAGAAATAATTTTGTGGTAGAATCCTAAAAGCATTGACCCACATGGCTTTTTTTCACATAGAAAAATACAAAATCAAAACAGTCTGTTTGCCAAAGATTCTCAAGAAGACCCCTGTTATCATGTTCACTCCCACAGTACCCAGTTTAATACAGCTCTCCTTTGCATATCTGCAGTCCCTGAAAAATTCTAAATAATTCTCCCTCTCCAGCCATGAGCTTCAAAAAAAAAAAAAAACACTTTCCGATGGTTGGTTTTCCCACGACCTTCTCCCCAACCCAGCCATCTAACTTTCCCCTGTCGTGCCAAACTGGGATAGAGATGATCAGTGTCAAAAAATAAAATAAAATTCTTGAGATGGAGAAGTAAAATAGAAACTGGGGAAAACTAAAAACCTCGGACTTCTTCTTCTTCTTCTCTGTTCTGTATTAAAGAGGAATGAAATCTCACTTTGCAAGCCCTCTTAACAAGGTTGCTTTGCTTTGTTTTTGCAAAATAATGTCTAGATGTTCGTGCAGTGTTAAAAATCGGGCCAGTTTTGTAACGCCTGTGAAATCCTGGCTAAGAACTGGGGAGTTATGTTAAAATACAGGCAATCGGGGGGCGTGTGGTGTGAGGTTCAGCCGGTTTGGACTGGTTTGGATGAACCGGTTATTAAATTTACATTTGGTTCGGCGAACCGGTAGTTGAGCCAACTGGTTGGCTCCGCCCACCCCACCCCTCCCCTCCCAGGAGTCTCCATGTGGCCCGTTTTGGATACAGTAAGTGCAGGGTCCGTGTAGAGGCCTCCCGGAAGTTCCAGAAGTCTGGAAACGGGCCTGTTTCCAGCTTCCCAAGGGCCTCCAGAGCCCAGCGGAGGGCTTTTTTGCCCTCCTGGAGGCCCAAGAAGAGCCTCTGGAACCCAGGGAGGATGAAAAATGAGACTCCCAGAAATTCCAATAGGCCACGCCCACCATGGCCACACCCACCCAGCAACCGGGCAGAGAACTGGTTGCTGGGATTTTTGAATCCCGCCCCTGCAGGCAGTCCTCAACTTACAACTCATCCGATTAGTGACCAAAGTTACAAGGGCACTGAAAAACAGCGACTTTATGACCCTTTTTTTCTGCACTTTGCGACCGTTGCAGCATCCCTGTTGGTCACGTGATCATTCAGACGCTTGGCAGTTGACTCATAGTTATGACGGTGGCAGTGTCCCGGGGTCATGGGTTCCTCTTTTGCGACCTTCTGATGAGCAAAGTCACTGGGGAAGCCAAGTTCCCTTAACGACCGTGTTACTAACTTAACAACTGCAGTGATTCACTTAACAGCAGTGGCAAGAAAGGTCGTAAAATGGAATAAAACCCACTTAACATCCTTGTGGCATGTTTAGAAAGAGAAGGAACTGTTCTGTGAGGAACACATCTCAGGTGCTTTCAGTTTCCACCCAGGTCCATCCAGTTCTATCTATGGCCACTGAGTTGCAACCCAGCTTCCTAGCTCCGTCCATCTGTTCATATGCAGCATTACACAGTGGACATGACTCAAACTTATCTAAAGAAAAGTTAATTCTTATGAGGTCAGTAGCGAATGACCTGACACTTGATCTGAACATTTCCCCGAAAGCATCATTCTTCCACCCACAAAAGATTTGCATCTAGCCATTTATTAAAACAGGTGTGAAAAAGTGCCACAGGAACGCTACCCTGCCTATCAGAATTGTGGTTATCCATTATACTGGTCTATTTTTATTTTAAGTCATTCAGACACTTCCTAAATGAAACTGCATGTAAGCCAAAGGGATGGATGGAGATAGATGATAGATAGATAGATAGATAGATAGATAGATAGATAGATAGATAGATAGATAGTAGATAGATAGAGATAGAGATATGAAGATGAAGATAGAGAGATAGAGATGGATAGATAATGATAGACAGATAGATATGATGATAGGTATAATAGAGAGATACAGACACAGACAGATATGATGGTGGTGATAGATGGATGGGTAGATAGATAGATAGATAGATAGATAGATAGATAGATAGATAGATAGATGATGGAGATAGATAGACAGATAAAATGAATATCGGTTGTGAGACACAGTGCTCATGTTTAATACATAGCAGGAATTTTTCCACATGAACGTCTTACACTACAATCAATCTACTTATCTGAGTGCTTGTGCCTTGGGAAATATAATCTTGCAAATGTTTTGCACTGTTTGCTGATAAATGATTTAATGTATTTGGACTACAGGTTGAACTTTGAATAGTGGTAGTTAGCAAACAGTCCATCTTGATCAGACAGCAAACATCCAAAATGAGAAACTGTACTGCTATAGTACAAGTAAAACATCAGATTAATGGACCGTTTGTGGCTGGGGGAGAGGATGCCTCTGAAATCCAAAAATCCATGAAATCCAAATGTTTGTCATATGTCCCAATTTATATAATTTGCAGTAAAGTCTTGATTTAATGGATGCTTAGTCTGTTAAATGCGGAAGAAGTCCGAATAGCAAACTTGTCCAATGTATCCAAAAGCTCTCAGGAAAACGGGGCCATGATATTCAAGATCCATTGCACCATGAGTTTAATATACCAGATGGTCCTCAATTTACGACTGGAATGGATCCTGCCCATCATGGTCATAAATCATGACATTTGTAAAAACAAATTGGACGCATGACCGATCCAATTCTACTACCTTTTCTGCAGTGCTCATTAAGCAAACCAACACAGTCGTTAAAATGAATCCACAATTATTAACCAAATGCCACAGTCATTAAGTGAACCAACAGGCAACTATGGGCATGGTTTTTGCTGAAAACCAGAAGTAAGTGCTGGGTTTGGGGGAAACCATCGGAAAATGCAGCCATATGATTATGGGATTCATTCTCGTCTCTTCTTATTTCTATTTCTATTCTATTCCAATTCCTTGTTCTGTTCTATTCTGTTCTGTTCTGTTCTGTTCTGTTCTGTCCTGTCCTGTCCTGTCCTGTTCTGTTCTATTCTATCCTTTCCTTTCCTATTCTGTTCTATTCTATTCTATTCTATTCTATTCTACTCTTCTTCTATTTCTATTGCAATTCCTTGTTCTGTTCTATTCTATTCTATTCTATTCTATTCTATTCTATTCTATTCTATTCTATTCTATTCTATTTCTATTCCAATTCCTTGTTCTGTTCTGTTCTGTTCTGTTCTGTTCTATTCTATTTCTATTCCAATTCCTTGTTCTATTCTATTCTATTCTATTCTATTCTATTCTATTCTATTCTATTCTATTCTATTCTATTCTATTCTATTCTATTCTATTTCTATTTCTATTCTATTTCTATTCTACTCTATTTCTATTCCAATTCCTTGTTCTGTTCTATTCTATTCTATTCTATTCTATTCTATTCTATTCTATTCTATTCTATTCTATTCTCTACTTTACTCTATTCTAAATACGTAGTATTTGATTTGATTGATTGGGATCCTGCACATAGCTGCACATGTGTCCATGTTGTCAACCATTCAAAGTTCACTCATATGACCATAGAGGAGCTGTTACTATCATTGGATATTGGAATCCAGATCATAAGTAGCCCAACTTGGAAGAGTTGATAATTGACCGGTCATTTAAGGGTTGTCTTTGTCTTGACTGTCTATGGAGTCAAGTCTGTCTAATGACTCTCTCTGTCATAGTTGTCCCAAAGGTGCTTTTTTCAAGAGGCAACTGGACTTTGTTTTTGTTTGAAGATGTTTTGTTTCTCATCCAAGAAGCTTCTTCAGCTCTGACTGGATGGTGAGGAATGGAAGGATTTATGCTTCTTGCAGCCAGCTGATCATTTGCATTCTTGTAGAGTGTCATTGAGGCCACTTGGACACAGATAAACCTCCAAGTGGTCTCAATGATTCTCTAAAAAGCATGCAAATGACCAACTCTCTCTGATTGATCCTATTATTGTATGTTCTATGTTCCAAATGTAGCCATGTTACCAAGCGCCCAGTGTCCAGTCACATGATTGACCACAAAGGGGGACTGACTGTTGGAACTTCAGAACTGGGTCATCTTTAGCTCTAAGGAAGATCCGTCATAACTTGAATGTTTGCTAAACAACCGATCATAAGTCAAGAACTATCTGCCGGATTCTAGAAATCAAACACACAACTCCGAAGAGGCTTGATCTTACCTCTTTAAAGGAGGGGTCTCCAAAGTTGGCAACTTTACGACTTGTAGATTTGCACGGCTGTCTGAGGAATTCTGAGAGTCGGAAGTCCACAAGTCTTAAAGTCGCCAACTTCAGAGACCCCCCGCTTTAGACCACACCTCTCCATCACTACATTGTAAACCATGCTCTAATTTATGTGGTTTTTAATCTACTTTATGTTAAACAAAAGTTCATTGGATGGAGAAAAAGTTTTAAAAATTGAGATCCACACACAGGTTCAGAATGATCTTATAACAGGACTGATACCCTCTAGAACAGAGGTTGCCAACCAGTGGGTCGCAGCCCACTGGTGGTCCGTGAGAAAATTTTGATGGTCTGCAGAGAAATGTCGCCTGCAGAGCACCCCCCAAAGCAATTAATCCAGGCTGCACAGGAACACAAGGCTGCACTGCCCACATGGCTCACGGGAACCCTTCCCGTTCACTCACTCCTTACCTGGCAAATTTGTCTGGTACGTTGCTATTTTTCCTTCCCCCCACCCGACCATCAGTTGTTCTGCTGTGCTGGGAGATTTAGAGTAGCTAAAAAGCAGAAAATCATTGGATTTCTTGCTTTCTAACTAATCTTTAGATCTTCAGCTCTGCTCTTCAGCACAGCTGAACTTCCCTTAGGACAGAAGGTTCTATTATTCAGTGCAGACTCAGATAGCTGATGGCAGAAAGATAGATATCTGAGTGAATCTGTGATTCCATGAGCAAGTCAACCTGCCTGCCTGCTTTGCCTGATTTTGGGTAAAAGTTGCTCTCTTTTATAAAAAATTAAATATTTACATAAATATTTATAATATTTACATACAAGCCATGCCCAGCCAGTCACATGACCACCAAACTGCACCCACAAATTAGGCCATGCCCACAGAACCGGTTGTCAAGAAATTTGAATCGCACTCCTGCCTCTGTGTGTTTGTGTGTGTGTGTGTGTGTGTGTGTGTGCGAAAGAGAAAAAGTGGGGGAGAGAGGAAGAGAGAGAGAGGAAGAGACAGAGGTTAGATCAGATCTCTCTCTCTCTCCTACCAAGGTCAGCAAGCCACCATCAACCAAAATTCATATAGTGGTCCCCGGGATTTAAAATTATGAGTTTGGTGGTCCCTGAGGTCCAAAAGGTTGGTGACCCCTGCTCTAGATCTCCTGCCAGAGAGAAAGACAAGTGTGTGTGTGTGTCTGTGTGAAGACCCCCTCAGCTCTTTTGTCTTTCAAGGAACATGCCTAAAACCATTAGGCAATGCCACCCAGCAGCTTTGAGTCGGTAACTCTTGAGAAACATCTTGCCTCCAGAATATTTCCTTCTGTTATTAGGGAAAAGCTGAACAATGACAGCAAAATAACTAAGTTGGAAGGGACCTTGGAGGTCTTCTAGTCCAACCCCCTGCTTAGGCAGGAAGCCCTATACCACTTCAGACAAATGGCTGTCCAATCTCTTAAAATCTTCCAGTGTTGGAGCATTCACAACTTCTGGAGGCATGTTGTTCCACTGGTTAATTGTTCTAACTCTCAGGGAATTTCTCCTTAGTTCTAGGTTGCATCACTTTCTGATTCATTTCCATCCCATTATTTCTTGTCCTGCCTTCAGATGCTTTGGAGAAGAGGTCGACGCTCTCTTCTCTATGACACCAGCCTTGGAAGTACTCAATGCATGATAAATATGGTGGCAAACAAAGAACCTTCACCCTCACTGTAATCTATGAATGCGCTTGGAACGTATCAGCCGTCCCTTTCCCTAAATCAATCACTGTCGCCATCACAATGTTCTATTGTCATCCTGACCCATGATGTCACACAATTGCCCGAGGGGCTGGAAAACGGATAACTTCTCCAACCAGGTGGCCTCCAGATGTGCTCGATCTGCGCAACTACAGTATTCCTGAGTGGACTACATCTGGAAGGAGAACAAGTTGGAGAAGGCTGCAGGCCAAGCACCGGGGCGGGGGGAATGTCAAAACTTTAGCCAGGAACTTCCTGGGAGTGGGCCAAATGCTTATAATCTCACTCTTGGAAGATTGGGAGGGGTGGAAAGGAGAAACATTCAGACCCAGCAGTTGAGCAGATTATTTAGAATAACCCAATAAGAGAGTTGGAAGGGACCTTGGAGGTCTTCTAGTCCAACCCCCTGCTCAGGCAGGAAACCCTATACCTGTGATGGTGAACCTATGGCACATGTGCCAGAGGTGGCACACAGAGCCCTCTCTCTGGGCATGCAAGCCATCGCCCCAGCTCAGCTCCGCTGCACATGGGTGCATGCACCTCCCACCAGCTAGCTGGTCTTTGGGTCTCTGCCATGCATGCGCAGGGATCGGGATGCACACACGGGGGGTCACATGTACAGGGTCACATATAACCCCACATGTGAGGGGTGGGGTGCATGCTTGGGGCATGCATGCATGCGCAGGGATGGGGAGTATGTGCGGGGGTGTGCACACACACTTTGGGGCACTTGGTGCCGAAAAGGTTAGCCATCACTGCCCTATACCACTGAAGACAAATGGTTCTCTAATCTCTTCTCAAAAACCTCCAGTGTTGGAGCATTTACAACTTCTGGAGCAGTGGTGGTATTCTACTGGTTCAGCCTGGTTCAATCAAACCAGTAGCTCCAAGGATCATCTGTGAGCGAACCGGTTCGCTCCAACAATCGGCTGCTGCGCCCTCCCACTCCCTCCGGCTCTATACTCTATTCCTGCTTTTCAACCTCAGCTGCACTGCGTGGCATAGCCATGCGTCAGCTGTTGGAGACATAGGGAAAGTGCAGGATTGCAGAAGAATTCCAATTTGGAAGTGCCAGCCCTCCCCTGCTCTTCATATCCTGCATTGCCTTTAAATTTATTCTAGGTTTTTTCCCTTGCCAGATAAATTTTACAGTTATTTTATTAAGCTCTTCAACAAAAAAAATTGTGTACTTTGATTGGGATCGTCTGAAATATATATAGGAATTTTGGAAGAATATTCATTTTAATAGCAACGATCCTGCCTAATAATGAAAGTTGCAGCCTGCCCCATGTTTCTAAATCCTTCTTTACCTGTTGCATCAACTTATCATAATTATTTTCCTTAAGTGTCTTACAGTGTGCTGTCAACCATATTCCTAAGTATTTAACTTTCTTTATCACTTGTATTCCCATAACTTCTTCTAGTTCTATTTTCTGTTTTTCTGTTAAATTTTTAGTCATTAATTTTGTTTTCTTCCTATTAATTTTAAGTCCTGCTACTGCTCCAAATTTTTCTAATTCATTCATCAGTTTTTGTCCTCTTTCTATTGGTTCCTCAATGAAAAAAATCATACCATCCACAAACGCTTGCAACTTATATTCTTTCTTAACCTTTAATCCTTTTATGTCTGGGTTCTGTCTAATTCGCATTAGTAATGCTTCTAATGATAATATGAAGAGCAGAGGTGAGAGTGGGCAGCCCTGTCTGACTCCTTTTTCTATTTTTATTGGGCGGGTATATTCCCCGTTTATTATAATATTAGCCTGTTGTGTATCATAAATGGTTGTTATAATATTTTCAAATTTGGTGCCTAAATTCATATTATAAATTTTTGGGATTAAAAATTGCCAATTTAAATTATCGAAGGCTTTCACTGCATCTAAAAACATAAGTGCAATTTGTTTTTCGGGGTGGGCTTCATAAAATTCTATGACATCTAGTACTATTCTTAAGTTGTTCCTGATTTGTCTGGTCGGGAGAAATCCATTTTGATCATAATATATATGCTCATTTAACATTCTTTTTAGTCTACTTGCTATAATAGAAGTGAATATTTTGTAATCAGTATTTAACAGTGAAATCGGCCTATAATTATGTATATATCGGGGATCCGAATCCTCCTTCGGGATCAGCGAAATCAATGCCCCCCTCCATGAGTCCGGCATCCTGGCTGCCAATAAGACGTCATTAAAAACTTCCAACATAAGAGGTCCTATTTGTTCTGCTATTACCTTGTACAGCTCCCCTGGAATCCCATCTGGTCCCAGGGATTTATTGTTTTTCTTCTCTATTGCTGATTTCAATTCAAACCAAGTAATGTCTTTGTTTAATAATTCTTCCATTTCTTCCCCAATTGCTTTATCCTTCACTTCATCTAAATAGTTTCTTATTCTATCTTCGTTAACTTCTTCCTTTTTATATAACTCTTCAAAATACTTATGGGCAATTTCTTTTTTCTGTTCTATCTCCTGTTGTATATCCCCCTTTCCTTCTATTAGCTGGTATATCAATCTCTTTTCTTTCCTTTTTTTAAGTCTATATGATAGCCATCTCCCTGGCTTATTAGCATGCTCAAAATAAGTTTGTCTAGTTGTATTCAAATTTATAATCATTCTCTCTTGTTCAATTAAATTCAATTTATGTTTAGTTATTATTATCTGATTTTGCAATTTTGAATCCTTTGGGGTACTCCGTAATTGAGTTTCTAATCCCTTAATTTTTTGTCATAATTTGTTTTGCTGGGCATATTTTTCCTTATTCCTCTTGGCGTTATAAGAGATTGTTATACCTCTTATTACTGCCTTCATTGTATCCCAAATGTTTTGTTTCATAGTTGCTCCATTATCATTTTCCTTTAAGAAATAATTTAATTCCTCCTTGAGTTTGTTGGTGTATTCTTTTTCTCTTATTAACTGAGTATTTACCATCCATCTTTTCTTGGGTTTTTCCCTACCCTTCCACATTATCTGAATTGGATTGTGATCTGCCCATTCATTAGGTAAAATTTCAATCCCTTTTATCTCATTTGCTATTTCCCCATTCATCCATGCCATATCAATTCGTGTCCATATTTGGTGAGGATTTGAATAGAATGTAAATTGTTTTTTCTCGGGATGTAATCTTCTCCATATATCAATCAAATTTAACTCCTTCATCATTTCCATACATAGCTTGGGAAGCTCTCTTTTCCCCCCTTTGTTCTTCCCCCCATTACTGTGGTCTTTTTGATAATCAGTAACAGAATTAAAGTCTCCTATGATACAAATATTTCTCGTTTCCAATCCTACTATTTTTCCATAAAGATGCCTAAAAAACTCTTTTTGATCTCCGTTCGGGGCGTAGATTACCACTAAGAGAATTGGGATGGCATTAATCCATATCTGCAAAACCAGAGTTCTTCGCTCAGAATCTGACCATATTAAATCTGCTTTCAAATCCTCTTTAATGTATACTGCAATCCCTTTCTTTTTCCCCATGTATGCTGGTGTGGTAAATAGCTTCCCTAATTTTGGACATTCTAGGTATTTTTCATCTGTTTTCTTTATACGAGTTTCTTGTAGGCATATTATATCAGCATTTTGTTTGATTAGTTTAGCTATTATCCTTTTCCTTTTTATCATCGAGTTTAAACCATTTATATTAATTGATAGTAGTTTCTTTTCTTCTTCCATTTAATTAATTCTGTTTTGCTGTTTGTCTTGTAATGGCTCCGGCTGAAGATGTGTCCTACTTTCTTCTCTCTCCTGATGTAGATGAGTATTTCCTTGATTTCCTAAAGTTCCATCTCTGTTCTTATGATAGCTTTGACCTTCCTGGGAGTTTGTTTCCAGTTCCTCCTTACTGCTCTGGTCTTCCGGTCCTACCAATAACTCATAAAATTCCTGGGCCTTTTCCATGGAGTCTATTTTAATTTTCCTTTCATTTCAAAAAACTAATATCCCCTCTGGGATTAGCCATTTAAATACGATTATTTTCTGATTTCGGAAAGCTGCTTAGAACTTGTAGTCTCGTCTTTGTTCTCTTACTCTTCTTGGTATTTGTTTGAGAATCAAGACTTCTTTACCTTTATACGTGATTGTTTCATCTCTTGACATCCTATATATGATATCGCGGACACTCCTTCTTGCAAATTATATATGGACTTCTCTTAGGCATTTGTGGCATCTTGCATAATTAGTGCTAATCCTGTAAACTTCATCAAACTCCCTTAAGATGTCAACTTTATCCTTTTCCAATAGTCCAGCCAGTATTCCCACCATTAGTTGTTCCAGGTCTTCTTCTTTGGATTCCACTACATTTTGGAATCTCAAGTATGTAGTAGCCTTGTCCATCTCTAGGTAGACCAGTGAGTCCTCCATTTCTTTACTCACATTCTTTAATTCTTCATCTACCCTTTCTAATTTCCTTTTGGTTCATTCAGTCCTTTTCTCTACCTCTTTTATTGTTGCTTCATTTTTCTCCAAGGCCTGCTGTAATAATCCAACTTTGTCCTCTACTTTGGAGATATCCACTTTCATTTCTGCTTTTAATTTCCCCATCTCCTCTTTTAGTTCATTGATATCTGCTCTCATCTCATTCTGGTTTTTCATCATTGTTTCTTGCAGCTTCGTCATTGATTCCTGTAAAGTCAGCAAAATTGATTGGATGTTGGCATTCGAGATGTTAGCTTGTTTCTCCACTGGTTATGTTTCTTCTATGGTTTTTTGTGCCATGGGCGAAGCTGTTGCTGATGTAGTTGTTAATGTCGGGGTGACCTTTCTTCCAGTTTTCAGAGCTGTAGTAGTTGTGGAAGTCATTTCTTTTAAGATTTGTTTCTGTTGTTGTACTATATTAATTATATTATCCCAAATTAACATTCAGTGATAGAATCTCTGTATTAGGATTGACCGGAATCTAATTACTTAATCTATCTATCTGCTGGATAGCTGTGCTCTTAACTTGTTACTGGAGTATAAGTACTTATATATAAAAATATTATCACTGTATTATTTTAAATCCAAATTCTAAATCACATATATAATTTTGTAAGGTATAGACCTCAGCCTCTATACATAATTTCATATATATATACATATACATATACATATACATATACATATATATACATATACATATATATTTGTTTTCTTAAGTTTTCGCAGGTACTTACATGTATGGCATTCGGCTTTGCTCGGGTATTTTCCCACGTCATAGTAGTTGTGCTTTTAAAGTTGTAGTGACGTTTCAGCAGAATCTCATCTGCCATCATCAGGCTTCTGTATAGTGTTCATCTGTGAGTCAGGCTTTTATAGTGGTTTCAGATTTAAATTTGGGGCAGCCTATTGCTGTGCCAGAATGGTTTTTTCTTCACCCTGATTGGTTGGGAGTCTTGGTCTGTGTTTATTGGTCTTGGAGTTTGCTGTGTTCTGCTTGATTGGTGTTTCTAATATCTCCTGTCTGTTTTTGGCTCTTTTTGTCTCTTGATTGGCTGGCAACATTGTGTTACTTTATTGGAGGCCTTTAGTGCAGCTTGGCTCCGGGTAAATGGACGGCTATCATTAGTTAGGAAGCTAGGTTTCGTCTGGGTGCCTGGTTGGGGTGTGTTTGAGCTGGAGGTATCAGGGGGGATCTGTCTGTGCCCAGGTGTTTGCCTGGCTTGTGGTGTGGAGATTTTTTTGTTTGTGAGTGCAGGCTTCCAAATGATTGACAGTCTGGTGGAATCATCTCTTCTATTCATGCTTTCTGGTCTTTTTTCAATCTCTATGGCTTCTCTGATGATTCTGTGGCTGGGGTTTTCTATAGTGGCTAGGGTTTTGGTGCCATTGAAGTTGATGCTATGACTTGTGGCTTCCATGTGTTGGACTAGTGAGGAAGTGTGTTCCAGCTTTTTGACTGCATTTTGTGTTCATCATCCAGGAGGGTACTTATTCTTCTATTGGTCTGTCCAATGTATGTGGCCAGGCATGATGCACAGGGGACTTCATATATGCCTTGGTTTTCCAGGTCAGTTTTATCTTTGGGGTGTCTAAGGATGGCTGCTATTTTTCTGTCTGTTTTGAAGGCAGTCTTGATGTGATGTCTGTGCAGTATCTTACTAATTTTGTCTGTAGTACCTCTTATGTAGGGCAGGACAGCTGTTCCATAAGTCTGTTCATCTTCTGGGTCTCTATTATGTCTCAGTGTGTTTTTGTGGATCAAGCCAGTAATTTTGCTTTTGTGGAAGCCGTTGGCTATCAGTACCTTAGTCAGGGTGCATAGTTCAGTCTTAATGTGTGTCTTGTCTGCCAGGTGTTTGGTTCTAGTAATTAGTGTTTTAGCCATGGAGTTTATCTGTGCTGGGTGGTGGTGGGATTGGGCGTTGAGGTAGCAGTTAGTGTGTGTTTTCTTCTGATATAAGTTGTGTCCTAGTGTGCCATCTGTTTTTTTGTAGATTAGTACATCTAGGAATGGTAGTTGTTTGTTTGTTTCTGTTTCCATGGTGAACTTGATTTTGGGGTGTGTGTTGTTTAGGTGTGTTAGGAAATTGTTTAGGTTTTCTTTTCCATGGGGCCAACTCACAAATGTGTCATCGATGTATCTTAACCATAGTTTGGGTTTGTGGATGGCATTGGCCAGGGCTCTGGATTCAAATTCTTCCATGAACAGGTTTGCAATGACGGGTGACAGTGGTGATCCCATAGGGGCTCCTTCAATTTGTTTGTATCTTTGTCCTTTGTATATGAAATATGTGTTGGTTAAGCAGTGTTCTGTTAGTTCCATGAGGTGTTTGGCTGGTTGGTATTTATTTTTGATGATTTCAAGGGTCTCTTTTATCGGGACTTGAGTGAATAATGAAACCACGTCGAAACTTACAAGCAGACCTTCTTGCTCCACATGTAGATCTTTGATCATTTCCAAGAAGTGGTATGAGTTTTGTACATGTGAAGCTGCTGTTTCAGCATGGGGCTGTAGCTGTTTTGCTAAGTATTTGGCTAGGTTTTGTAGTGGTGCTCCTCTGGAGCTGACTATGGGTCTGAGAGATATGCCTTCTTTGTGTAGTTTTGGGAGGCCATATAGCTTGGGGCATCTGGAAGATTTTTCTCTTGGGATGATTGTCTGTTGGATCTCTTTGCTCATGTGGTTGGTTATAATTTTCTTCTTGGTTAATTTTTCCAGGTATGTGGTTGGGTCTGTGTTTATGGGTTTGTTTGTGGAGTCTTGGAGTAGGTCTGTCAATTTTATTTCGTAGTCCTTTCTGTCCATTACTACTGTGGCATTCCCTTTGTCTGCTGGGAGTATGATTATGCTGTTATATCTTTTCAGGGTTTGTAGCGCTTTAATTTCTTCTTTCTGCAAGTTGCTTTTGCTTGTGCATAGGATGTTGGTAACTTGGTGTCTTATTTTATCAGCTTCATCTGTATTTAATTTGGTTAGGCTGGATTCTACTGCACATAAGATACAAACAAATTTCTCTGCCACACTCTTCCCCAATGATCTCACAAACTGTCACTCACTCACTTCTTTAAATCGGTGGCAGTCCGGAGTTCGGAGCCGCCATTGATAGGGGGCTGTTTCTTGCTCGTTGGGCTCTGGAGGGCTCCTCTTCACTGCAGGGGGGGGGTGCCTTCCCCACACCGCAATCCGAGTCTCCCCCACGCTGGCACGAATCTCTCCGGGACTCGTGCACCCTCAAAGGATCGTGCCAACCGCAAAAAGAGATTAACTGAAACCACAGATGGGCTTCTGCACCTCTGTTCGTCCTTGCCTTGCCACCGGAAGTCTGGACTGTTCTAATTATCAGGAAATTTCTCCTTAGTTCTAGGTTGCTTCTCTCCTTGATCAGTTTCCATCCTTCCTTCTTGTCCTGCCCTCAGGGGCTTTGGAAAATAGGTTGAGTCTTCTTCTTTATGGCGGCCCCTCAAATATTGGAAGACTGCTATCATGTCACCTCTAGTCCTACTTTTATGTTTTATATGGACTGTTTCCTAGCATGATTTGATTGCTGATTTGTATCCTATGTCTATCATTAAGTATTGTACCTGATGATTCTTGACTCTTGACGAATGTATCTTTTCTTTTATGTATAATGAGAGCATTTGCACCAAGACAAATTCTTTGTGGATCCAACCACACATGGCCAATAAAGAATTCTATTCTATTCTAGCCCTTCTTTTCACTAGACAAGACATATCCATAAACTGTTTTTTTTTAAAAAACATATATTTTAGCCTCCAGTCCCCTAATCATCTTTATTGTTCTTCTCTGCACTCTTTCTACAGAGTCTTTGGGGTGTATTTTCCCCCCCATTAAGAAAAGCATTGGGGCAAATTTCTACACCGATGGCAGGTTCAGAAAGAGAAGCAGAGTCGTGTTTCAAAAGGATTCGTCTGACTCCAATACACATAGACATTTTTTCCTTTTTTTCATTTTTTTTTAAAAGAAAAAGCATTCCTGAGGTTCTTTGTCTAGTATCATGGATACCAAGGACCTCTCATGCTTGTCAAAAAAAGAAAACCCTCCCACACACACAACCTGCTATAACAATTACTGGGGGATTGAGAAAGGAGAAAAAAAATTACCTCAGAGCACTAAATCAAATGATGGAGTTATAGCCATTAGGGGGACAAAGAGCAAGTATAATAAGAAACAATGCCATGGCCCCGGCTTTCTCTTCTTTTTCTTTCTTTCTTTCTTTCTTTTTTTTTGAAACAGTTCAAGCCTCATTTCTTACAATGGGAAATATAGAGGGATCCTTAGTTATTCTGGAGTGAACGGCTGTTAGTTGTTTCTTTTAATAAAATTCTTTTAATAAAATTCATTTGGCTAAGCAAACACACCGCTCTACCAGCTATGTTCGATGCCTGACATCAAGCCAGGATAGGATTAGTTTGATTTTGACTGGAATCCACTCAGTCATTGGGGATTTTGAGGGGTTTTTATATATATATTTTTTAAAAAATAAAGTTTATTAAATTTTCACCTTTAAAAAAACAAGTTCTATATACATTTTTTGCACTTATTTGTGACGTCAGTTATACCATTCTCCTATACATACACACACACATATTTACAATTACACTTTAAAACTTCTACTTTTGTATTATATTTTCTTTCTATTTTCTAACCAGAGATACCGTTTTTTTCCAGGCCATATGGAATTCTTTATCTTCCCTCTCCTGCAATTCCATTGTTAATTTGTTCATTTCTATGCAATCCATTGCTTTTTTTTATAATCATGTCATCTGTGGGTACACTATCTAATTTCCAAGTTTGAGCATATAGTATCCTAGCCGCTGTTAAGATGTGTATCATTAGACATTGATTCTCTTTCGTATATTCTCCTTTGGTTATCACTAATAAAAACATTTCAGGTTTGGGTACTATCTTTAGACTTGTTATTTCCTGTAGCCAGATCTGTATCATATTTGAGAATTCTTTCACTTTTGGACAAGTCCACCACATGTGAAAGAATGCACCATGTTTCTTTTTGCATTTCCAACACTCTGGTTTTAAATTTGGATAAAGCCATTTTTTTTAAAGGCTTAGTATGTTTATTTACATAAACTCATCCCATTGTAGTTTATTCAGCAAAGCAGACTTGGGCAAAATATGGATTAGGACCGTGATGGTGAACCTATGCCACGCATGCCGCTTGTCCTAGCTCAGCTCTGCGTGCGCACCTCCCTCCCTCCAGCTGGTCTTTGGGTCTCTGCCGTGCATGCGTGGGGGGCAGGGGCGGGGTGCACACGGTGGGGTGGGGCAGGCATGCATGGGGGTTGGGTTCATGCATAGGGGTCACGCACACATGCGTGGGGGCATGGGATGTTGGCACACAGATGCGTGGGAGTGGTAGGGTGCATGCGTGGCGTGAACACATTGCATTTTGGGGATGAGTCCGCATGTGCTTTGAGCACTTTGTGCCGAAAAGGTTAGCCATCACTGGATTAGGACAGTACTTGTAACCTCTTTCCCTTCCTCCCACTTTTGTATGGTGTATAATTCTTCCTTTTCCTCAAATTTTCTACGCAGGTAAAAAGTCCCTTACATCCTTCCTTAAAGGCTCCACTTTTGAAGTTACAGCTAATCCTCAACTTACAATAACCATAGCAACAGCACTTAAGACTTATATACCGCTTGACGGTGCTTTCCAGCCCTCTCTAAGCAGTTTACAGAGTCGACCTCTTGCCCACAACCATCTGGGTCATTATTTTAGTGACCTCAGAAGGTCGGAAGGCTGAATCAACCTTGAGCCGGCCAGGATCGAACTGCCCAACTGCTGGCAGTCAGCAGAAGTAGCATTCTAACCAATACAGCACCCCGGCCTTAGTAGTTCATTTAGTGACTGCACAAGTATATAAAATTATTGTACGGTTTGACCTGTAAGGTGATGGCTATTTCCTAATTTATATTAGATTTTTTGTAGCATTTTGTGGTTCATAGCAAATCTCTAAAGCCGAATAGAATAGAATAAAACAGAACAGAATAGAATAGAATAGAATAGAATAGAATAGAATAGAATAGAATAGAATAGAATAGAATAGAATAGAACAGAACAAAATAGAACAGAATAAAATAGCACAGAATAGCACAAAATAGCACAGACTAGAATAGCACAGAATAGAATAGAATAGCACAGAATAGAATAGCACAGAATAGAATAGTACAGAATAGAATAGCACAGAATAAAATAGCACAGAATAGAATAGCACAGACTAGAATAGCACAGAATAGAATAGTACAGAATAGAATAGCACAGAATAGAATAGCACAGAATAAAATAGCACAGAATAAAATAGCACAGAATAGAATACCACAGAATAGAATAGTACAGAATAGCACAGAATGGCACAGAATAGCACAGAATATAATAACATAGAATAAAATAGCACAGAATAGAATAGCACAGAATAGAATAGCACAGAATAGAATAATACAGAATAGCACAGAATGGCACAGAATAGCATAGCATAGCATAGCATAGCATAGCATAGCATAGCATAGCATAGAATAAGAATTAGAATACTTTATTGGCCAAGTGTGATTGGACACACAAGGAATTTGCCTCGGTGCAAACACTCTCAGTGTACATAAAAGAAAAGATATTCTCAAGAGCCAAGAATCATAAGGTACAACACTTAATGATAGTCACAGGGTACAATAAGAATAGAATTAGAATTAGGAAGAATAGAATAGAATAGAATAGAATAGAATAGAATAGAATAGAATAGAATCCTTTATTGGCCAAGTGTGACTGGACACAGAAGGAATTTGTCTTGGTGCAAATGCTCTCAGTGTACATAAAAGTAAAGATACATTCATCAAGAGCCAAGAATCATCAGGTACAACACTTAATGATAGTCATAGGGTACAATAAGGCCAGGTAATGCCCAATAATGTTCTTTATCTGCCTTCCTTCTCCTCTTATACAACAAAATTAAACCGATACGTTGAGGTTATCTGTATTTCAGTGGCTGTTATCTTCAAATGTTATACTATTAAGCTTCAATTGATGGAAAAAAGCAATTGGGACTTTTTCTTCTACATGCAGTCCCTAACTTACAACCATTCATTGAATGACTGTTCAAAGCTACAATGGCACTGGAAAAAGTGACTTATGACCATTTTTCACACTTACAACTGTTGCAGCCTTCCCCACGGTCACGTGATCAAAACTCGGACATTTGGCCACCAACTCATATTTATGGTGGTGGCAGTGTCCCTTTCGTGACCTTTTGACAAGCAGAGCCCATGGGGAAGCCAGATTCACTTAACAACCATGTTACTAACCTAACAACAGCAGTGACTTCAACTACACATCTCTGGCAAGAAGGGTCGTAAGACGGGGTGAAACTCACTCAACAAAAGTCTCACTTAGCAACATAAACTTGGGGCTCTGTTGTGGTCGTATGTTGAGGACTAGCTTGTACACCAGCCGTTTCTATAACCACAAATCTAGAGTAGAATACAATAGGATAGGATAGGATAGGATAGGATAGGATAGGATAGGATAGGATAGGATAGGAAAGGATAGGATAAACATAGGATAGGATAGGATAGAATAAACATAGGATAGGATAGGATAGGATAGGATAGGATAGGATAGGATAGAATCGAATAAGAATTAGGATAGGGAATAGAATAGAATAGAATAGAACAGAACAGAATAAGAGGATAGAATAGAATAGAATAGAATAGAATAGAATAGAATAGAATAGAAGAATTGGAAGGGACCTTGGAGGTCTTCTAGTCCAACCCCCTGCCTAGGCAGGAAACCCTACACCACTTCAGACAAATGGTTATCCAACATCTTTTTTAAAGCTTCCAGTGTTGGAACACCCACAATTTCTGGAGGCAAGTCATCCCACAGATTAATTGCTCTGTCAGGAAATTTCTCCTTAGTTCTAATAATCTGTCTAATCAGCAAAACCCAACATCAGATTTTAATATTTTTTCCCCCCACCTCATTCCCCCGCCCCCCAGTTTTTGCTTGCGAGGAGGAGAGATTTCCCAGAGAAAGGAGAGCAGGCATTGCCCTTTTAAGGAGGGAAAGATCCTGATTCCCACCAGAAATGGAAAGAAACAAGAGAGACCCTCTGGCCACCAGACTCAACTACCATTGAAAAACAGCCAAATCTTTGTTCCCCCCTGATCACCAAGTAGGAAGAACACTTAAAGGGAGAGAAAATCCTTTCCTCCCCGCTACATTTTTTTTGCAGAAATCTGCCAATTCCAGACCCTCTTCAGACAAGCATCCACTGCCCTGCATTTCCAATCCGGAATGTTGTGTATGTGCCTGCGTGTGTTTTGTATGTGTGTGTGTGTGTGTGTGTGTCCTTCTGGGTGTGTGTGTTTAAGTTGTTTGTTTCTAGCTGGCCGAGTTTTTGGCCAAGCGCACGCTGTACAATCTAGCAGCAAAAAAAAAAATTTAAAAAAAATTAACACACTCAATGGAGTTTTATACGTTACTCAGGATAAATTATGACCCTTGGCAAAATCCCATTTTAGCTATTCCTGGGAAGGCAAATGAAAGTCCAACAGTTCACAGAGCATTGACAGAAAAAAGAACCGCCCCGTTTGAAAACACAAAATCCCAAAGAATTTTTTTTTAAAAAAAAAAAATCCAATCCAGCTGAATAACTAAGCCAGTCCTTTTCCAAGACAAAAGGGGAACAGATTCATAGTTCTTGCCCCTCCCTGAGCATGGGGGTGAGAGAGAGAGAGAGAAAGAGAAATTGGGAAAGAAAGAGATGAGGAAGGAAGAAACAGAGAGAGAGAGAGAGAAAGTGAGAGCAGAGAGGAGACAGAGAAAGAGAGAGAAAGGGAGAAAGAGAGAGAGAAAGAAATTAAAAGAGAGAGAAAGAGTAGGGGAGGAAGAGAGGATGAGAGGGCAAAGAGAAGAGAAATAGAAAAAGACAGAGATGGAAAGACAGAAGAGAGGGAGAAAAAAAACAGAGAGAAAGGAGAGGGAAAGCAAGAGGAGAGAAAGAAAAAGAGAAAAAGGAAGAAAAGAGAGAAAGAGAGAGAGGTTTTCTTTTGAAAAAACCTTTAAACGCTTCCAAAATATGCCCATATATGTAATAACAATAAGATAGGTAGGGGAAAAAAAGTAAGCAATAATTTGGTTGGCTCTATGTATTTGTAAAAAAATAAATAAAAAAGGTTTGGGGAACAAATTTGGCAACTTTTGTGTCCTTTGTTTGGCTGTGTGCATTTACTTGCTTAGCTTTCTTTGAAGGCAGAGTATTAATTTGCCCACAACCAATTGCTTTGCATTCGGATTTGCACCAGAAGCACAAAAGGTTTTCCCTAACAATGGACAGTCCAAATTATCCTTCTTGGAGCTACTGGAGGCGAATGCAAAATGAGCCCGAATGAAAAGGTGGCTGGAATATTTTGGCACGCTGGAATCTAAGGAGAAGTTGAACCCTCTTTGAAAGTTTCCAAAGGGTGTTATGAAAGCTACTGGTAAGAGTGAGGGGTTGTTGTTGTTTTTTTCTATTCATGCAAAGATTTTTTTTTAATTTAAAAAATTAATTAATTAGGCAGGAAAGACAAACGAACGGAAACCGCGATGGCAGAATTATAGAACTGGCCTTCGCTTGGCAAAGAGAACAATGATTGACCGGAGCTAAGTCCACACTAAATTGCGTGGGAGACGTATAAACACACCATGTTTGTTTGCCAGCTACAATCTCCTTTTTCAATCCATCCTGGACGAACTATGGATTTGCATCCATTGTTAAGAAATCTCTCCGTTCCAACCTTAACAAAATAAACTGGAAAAAGAGTGGCCAATGCAAGGAACGTGCTTTGAGGTTAACTATTTTGCTGATCTGGAAAAGGGACCTCAAAATACTTTACGACCCCCCCATTCAGCTGCCCAATTTCTGTTGCTAAGCAAGGCAGTTGTGAAGTGAGTTTTGCCCCATTTTACGACCTCTTCTTGCCACTGGTTGTTAAGCGAATCGCTGTCATTGCTAAGTTAGTGACACGGTTGTTAAGGTAAATTCCCCCCTGGACTTCGCTTGTTAGAAGGTCACAAAAGGGACACTGCCACCGTCATAATTTTGAGACAGCTGCCAAGCCAGCTGCCAAGGGTCTGAATTTTGTTTGTGTGACCGTAGGAGTTCCGTAACGGTCGTAAGTGTGAGAAACGGTCATAAGTCGGTTTTTTTCAGTGCTGTTGTAACCGTCGCTAAATGAACGGATGTAAGTTGAAGATTATCTATTGTTTGAAAGCCCTTAAAAAAACAATTCCACTGGGAACATTTCTTAATCAGGCAACTGCTTTCCAAGGCAAACCTGTGTACCCCAAGTTTGGTGCACTCCCAGTCTGTGGGTGGATGACTATTCCACAGTTCACTTCCATAGTGGTTTTCTTCCACCCACCCCCCAAAGAAAAACACACAGCTGGCAAACAGTACAATCAATTTGATTTCCATCTGTTTCCTCTAGCTAAATTGGAACGCTAGCATTGTTTTTTTCCTAAAGATAATCCTCAAAGGTTTGTGGGTTTTGGGGTTTTTTTGGATCACTTTTGGATGAGCAAGCCAATGTTTAGGAGTTAAGGAAGTTGGTTCGTTTTGGTTTTAATCTTTCACTGACAGAGTAGAGAGAAAAGGTGAGACATCCCATCCCATCCCAAGTCTCAGGGAGAGGTCAGGTTTAAAAATAAAAATGAGGATTGATGCATCCAAAATGTGTAGAGATCCTTGGTCATCCAGGTCGTGGTTGCTGTCCCAAAGGTGCCTTTTTTGTTTTGTTTTTTTTTGTCAGGAGGCAACTGGACTTTCTGGTTCTTTTTTTAAAAAAAAAATCCTTTTGGAAGACATTTCGCTTCTCATCCAAGAAGCTTCTTTTCAAAAGAAAAACAAAACAAGAAAGCCCAGTTGCCTCTTGAAAAAGCACCTTTGGGGACATCCTAAAGGTGTGTGGATGGAACAATAGAACAGTTCGACCAGCCCATGGAACAGAAGTTGCCCTCGGAAGTTGTGGGAGCGCCATCACTTGAGACTTTCAAGAAGAGATTGGACGCCCATCTGTCAGAAATGGTGCAAGGTCTCCTGCTTAGGGGAGGGGGTTGGACTAGATGACCTCTGCAAGGTCCCTTCCAGCTCTGATATTCTGTTATGTGTTACCTCTGTTTTTGTGGGGGGGGGTCCTCTAAGGCTCCCCAAACTCAGCAGGGCAGAAGTCAAAAGTCCCGCCCTTTGAGCGCTCCCATTCGCACCGCGCGCTTCCCGAAGGACCAAACCGGCCGCGTTCACACGATCCGCTCAACTTCAGCTTCATATTAAGCGCGATTAGTCGGGAGGGGAGAGAATTCACGCGCGATGCGAAAACCCAGCCTCCCTCCACACACACACCCCCCTCCCGAGACTCGTTTCAGGACGGACCGAGGGCGAATTGCACTCGACTAGCCCCTTTCGGGATGTCGTGTGAACTCCAAAACCGCGAAAGACTCCCGGAGGGCACAACTGGGGTGACAAGAGGCGGCTCGGGAAAGCCTCGCCAACCTCACAAGACAGCCCTTCCCGGAGGCGGCGGAGGCGGGGAGTTCGAATCCCAGGCGCCGAAAGGTTGAAATGGTTGTAGGGTCTCGCCGCTTGGGCGGCGGGTTGGACTAGATGACCTACAAAGTCCCTTCCAACTCTGATGATCTGTTATCTGTGATGAATGGGAACTGTAGTCCCGCGCGCCTGCGGAACGCACTGCCCCATAGGATCGGGTTAACATGTAACAGATAACCAGAGTTGGAAGGGACCATATAGGTCATCTAGTCCAACCCCCCGTCCAAGCGGAAGACCCTACACCATTCCTGACAAATGGCAGTCCTCCCCCCAAAGACGCGCAGCCCCCTCCACGCTTACCAGCTGTAAAGTGCAGAGGAAGATCAAAGTACATCGCCCGGTGCAACATCCCATCTTGGCTTTTTCCTCCTCCGCCTGGAGGGATGGAGGGGGGGACCGATCCCCGCGTGGGCTGCGGGCGCGGATTTCACCAAGCTGCGCCCGCAAAAGCCCCCATCGCTCGGCTCCGGCGTTTGCTCGGCTGGTGGCGGGTGGGAGAGAGAGAAGTGACCGGGGGAAAGAGCCGGAGAAGCGGCCGCAGCGAGGCTCAGCCTTTGCCTTTCCGAGCGGTCTTCCCTGGGAAACAAACAGCCCGGGCTTGAGCTCCGCGAAACAGCTGCTTGGTGACGCTTTGGGGAAAGAGCTCCGCTCGCAAACTCTTCCTCGGATGAAAAGGGAGGGAAGGGTGGGGGGGAGAGAGGGAGGGGAAGGAAGGAGGGGTGGGTAGGTGGGCGAGGGTGGGGGGGGGCGAGCGCTTCTTAAAAGGGCAACGCGGCTACAGGTGGGCCTCCCCACATGAGAGAACAGATTCACAGAGTTGGAAGGGACACCTTGGAGGTCATCTAGTCCAGTGATCACCAACCACGGGGGGTACCGCGAGAAGAAGTTGGTGGTCCCGCAGGAAAAAAAAATATTTCTTTTTTTTTATATTGCACTAAATACTACTTATCTTTTTTTTTTTAAAAAAAAAAAAAGTCATATTTGTGGTCAGCGGGATTTAAAATTATGGATGTAGTGGTCCCTGAGGTCCGAAAGGTTGGGTGACCCCTGGACTAGTCCATCCTGCCTCACTCCCGCCCCAGGGATGGGAATTAAAAATTTTTTTTACTATCGGTTCTGTGAGCGTGGCTTGGGTGGGCATGGCAGGGGAAGGATACTGTAACATCTCCAGTCAGAGGGTGGTATTGTTTGGCTCTCCGAACTACTCAAAATTTCCGCTACCGGTTCTCGAGAACTGGTCAGAACCTGCTGAATACCACCTCTCTCCCACGCCCACAAAACCAGGAGACTTTCCAGTGTACTACACCATTGCTTTTTTGTTTCCATTATGGATTTTCTCTTAAATACACTTCTTAGCGCTTAGTGGTGGTGTCTGGGTATTTAATTTGCTTAACAATGCAACTTTAATCGCCACTTCAAAAATATCAGCAACCGGTTCTCTGCCCGTTTGCTGGGTGGGCGTGGCCATGGTGGGCGTGGCTTAGTTGGCCTCCTGCACCAGGGTGTGGTGGGGGCCATTTTCACCCTCCCCGGGCTCCGGAGGCTTTCCTTGAGCTTCCAGGAAAATGAAAATGGCCTCCCCTGGGTTCCAGAGGCCCTCTGGAGAAGAGGTGGTATTCAGCAAGTTTGGACCAGTTTTGGAGAACTGGGAGCGGAAATTTTGAGAAATTTGAGAATGGATCTGGAAAGCAGGTTAGTGGAGTGGGGAGGGAATCGAGATTTTGCGGTAACCTTCCCCTGCCATGTTCACCAAGCCACACCCACCAAACCACGCCCACAAAACTGGTAGTAAAATATTTTGAATCCCACCACTGCTCTGAAGGCCAGAAACGGGCTTGTTTCTGGCCTTCTAGAGTCTCCAGGACAGCCTGTTTTTTGCCCACCCTGGACCTCTGTGCAGGTCTTGCAGAGGTGGTATTCAGCAGGTTCTGACCAGTTCTGGAGAACCGGTAGCGGAAATTTGGAGTAGTTCAGAGAACCGTCCAATCCCACCTCTGACTGGCCCCGTCCCCATCTCTTCTCTGCCTCCCATTGAGTCCCAGCTGATCGGCTGGGTCTTCTTTTGTTGCCCTGCACAGGAGAACGGAGCTGGAAAGCAGGTTAGTGGGGTGGGAAGGGAAGGGAGATTTTGCAGTATCTTCTCCTCCCACGCCCACCAAGCCACGCCCACCAAGCCATGCCCACAGAACCAGTAGTAAAAAAAAATGAATCCCACCCCTGGGGCCTTGCACTTACCTAGACATCCAAACCGGCTGTGTGGGGATTCCTGGAAGGGGAGGGGTGGTTTGGGCAGAGCCATCCAGGGGTGGGATTTGCCGGTTTGCCAAATTGGCCATAAAATTAGCTACGGATTCGCCAGAAATGGGGCAAAGTGGTAGCAGCCCACCCCTGTCGCCACCCCTCTTTCCCCACCATTGGTAAAATAAATTCCATCTTTGATAATATTCTACATCCTCTTCCTGTTTCATTTTCATTGTCAGTCTACCCATTTCTGTCCAGTCTAGTATTTTCATCTCACCGTATATCTTTCTTTGTTTCTAATATTGTGCGAAAATAATCCTTGCTGCTGTTAAGACATTTGCATATTAAATACATGCTTTTTCTTATCACATTTTTCTGATATTATAGCTAATAAAAAACAATTCAGGTTTAAAAATCTACATGTTTCCCTATCATCTTTTCGAAACCCCTGTGTATCTTGGCGCAAAAAGAGAAATAGCAAAATATATGGGAAAGGAATGATAAATTAACAATGGCGACTTCTTCTGATAAAGAATTGCTATGTAAAATGTTTTATAGATGGCATCTACTACCTGCTAGATTAGCTAAAATGTTTAAAAATAGGTCTAGCAAATGTTGGAAATGTAATCAAAAAACGACTGTTTTTTTTTTATCATTTGTGGTGAACTTATGTCAAAGAAACCTTACCCCATTTCTGACAGATGGCAGTCCAGTTTCTTCTTGAAAGCCTCCAGTGATGAAGCTCCCACAACTTCTGAAGGCAACCTCTCTCTGTTCCATGGGTTGATTGTTCTCACTGTCAGAAAGTTTCACAACCAAGGTTATCCTTTTGTATAGAGGTAACTGCTGGATCTTGTATGGCTTGGGTTCAAGGGATGGGGGACACCAGCCACAATCTTGTGTGACGTTTGAGTCGCAAACTATTTTGCCACCTAAACTTTATTCCCACAGAAGGCTGTGGAAGGCTAAAGCTTCTTCAAGTGGTCATAAAACATTTGATTGTGGGGGCCCTTGGTGCTCTCTGAGCATGTTGTTTTCTTGAAGACGTTTCATTACCCAACTAGGTAACACCGTCAGGGCTAGCAGGGAGAGGGGTTTGCAGAGAGTCCAAGGTGGTGGTGGTGGTTGTAGAGGAGGAGGAGCAGGAGGAGGAAAGAGAAGAGGAGGAAGAGGAGGAAGAGGTACTCTCTGAGTTCAGTGATTTTCTTGCAGACATTTCATTACTCAACTAGGAAACATCATCAATGCTGGTGTTGAAATTTGTGATCTTTGTGATTAAAGTTTGGTCTTTACAGTGAGGTCCAGACAAGGCAGTCATAGGTAAACCCTGGGTTGAAATCCACAATGGTTAAACCAAAACTGAACAAAGCAGCCATGTGTGTGAGCTGTGTGAACACTGGGAATGGATTCACTGGTACTGGTAGTGTTATTGTAATTATATACCCAACAATATATGGACTACACAACTCGATCAGGGCAAAACAATAGACGCAGTCTACATAGACTTCTGTAAAGCCTTTGATTCAGTAGTACATGACAAACTACTCCTAAAACTAAATCTTATGGTATCTCTGGACACCTGCATTACTGGATAGAAGCATTTCTGTCAAACAGACAACAAATGGTCAAAATTAGGAGTGTCCTATTAAATTCTGTAACTGTCAACAGTGGTGTCCCCCAAGGCAGCGTTCCAGGACCAACTCTACATAAATGACCTCTGTGATCATATTAAGAGAAACTGCATCCTCTTTGCTGATGATGTAAAGCTATTCAACACCACAGACAATACTGCTACCCTTCAAAAAGGCCTCGACTATGTATCAGAACAGTCAAACAAATGGCAACTTCAAATCTCAACAAATAAATGCTTTGTCTTACATATTGGCAAAAAAAATCAGAAAATAAAATACAAGCTGAATAGTCAAGACCTTGTTGATGATCCAAACTTTGTCAAGGACCTTGGAATACTCATCTCTAATAATCTAAGTGCTAGAGCCCATTGTAACTACATAGCCAAAAAGGCATCAAGAGTTGTTAGCCTAATTCTACATAGCTTTTTCTCTGGTAATATAACACTAATAACTAGAGCGTACAAAACATTTGCTAGACCAATACTCGAATACAGCTCATCAGTCTGGAACCCACATTATGTATCTGATATTAACACAGTTGAGAAAGTCCAGAAATATTTTGCAAGAAGAGTTCTCCACTCCTCTAATTGTTGCAGAAGGAAGGAAGGAAGGAAGGAAGGAAGGAAGGAAGGAAGGAAGGAAGGAAGGAAGGAAGGAAGGAAGGAAGGAAGGAAGATCTTGATGAGGAAGGGAAGGGCGAAGGAGTGTGCGTTGATTTTGAAAAAGAAAGGAAGGAAAGAAAGGACGGATGATGAGGAAGGGAGGGAGGAAGGAATGAGGGTTGATTCTGAAGAAGAAAGGAAGGAAGGAAGATCTTGATGAGGAAAGGAGGGAGGAAGGAAAGGAGAGAGAATTGGCTGTGTGAATGTCAAAGATTTAATCTCAGAATTCATGCACCTAAATCAGAAATCCTCTCTGAACTGTCCATATCCATCACTTTGTGTTCTTTGTGGCTTAAGAACTGCCAGTTGAACCTTCTGAGCATAACAATGTATCTTTCATTTGAGATAAAAAGGTTTCTCAAATCACTTGCACCAGAAAAGCAAGCCAATTTTAGGGAGCGATTGGTGCATTTAAGCAGCTTGGGCTGCATTTCTATCTAATCAACGTGTGCAAACTTTTCATTCATTAGAACCAAACAATACCCAATTAGAGCAGCCCTGCCTGAAAGTCTTTAACAGGATGTTACCCGAAATCAATATAAAAACAGGGCAGATAGGAATGCCCGTCCCCATATGGTTTGTCTCCAAGAATTAGGAATTTTAAAAAAGTGTATTTATGATTTAGAGCAGGGGTCACCAATCTTTCGGACCTCAGGGACAGGGGTGGGATTCTACCAGTTTGCACCTATTCACTAGAACCGGTTGTTAACATTCTAAGTTGTTGGGAGAACCGGTTGTTAGAAGAAATGACTGGCCTAATCCTGTAAGGAAGGCAGGAAGGCAACATTCTGGTGTTGCTTACAGAAACTGCCTCTCCGTTAACCCTTATTACATTCTTGGCAGGACTAGACTTCCTGTCTCAGGAACTTCTCTGGAGTTTTTTCCCCTCCTTTGCTGGTACTTTGCTTGTGTGGAGTGACCATTCAAAGTTACAATGGCACTGAAACAAGTGACTTATGACCATTTTTCACACTTACGACTGTTGCATCATCCCCACAGTCATGAGAAGCCAGGCAAGGAGATGCATGCCTCGATGTGAGTGATATTGAGTTGGCCACACCCAGCTAATAACATGACCAGCAAGCCACGCCCACTAAATAAGCCATGCCCACAGATCTGGTTGTTAAAAATGTTGAATCCCACCCCTCCTCAGGGACCACTAAATTCATAATTTTAAATCCCAGGGACCACTAATACGATCTGCCTAATGACTGGGTGGGTGGGCGTGGCTATGTGGTTATGTGACTGGGTGGGCGTGGCCAACTCGATGTTACTCATGTTGAGGGGCGCCTCACTGGCCTCTCCTCTCCTCGCCCCTCCCAGCCACTCCTCACCAGCCCACCCGGGCTCCTTAGGGCCCCAACAGGAAGCAGTTGTTGGAGCTAAGCAGCCCTCAGGAGAAAGAGTTGGCCAAGCAGCTCACTTCAAATTGGATCTGACTGAGAAGGAGGCTCAGCAGAAGCACCTCACTGAGGACTAGGAGCTGAGGCTTTCCAAGCAGAGGCAAGACCTGCGGGAGTGCAAGGCCAGGTCCTGTGGCCTGGAGGCTCAGCGGGCTGAGATGGTCAGCCAGTTCCAGGCCATGATGCAGTCCCACTGGAACGAGGCCCTCCGGCTCTTCGCCACCAACAGCCCTTCCCTCCAGCCTTTGCCCAAAGCCTTGCCCCAGGAGGCTGAAGCAAACCCCATGTCAGAATTTCTGCCCCCCCTCTGCCCTGCACAAAAAGACCCCGAAGAGGGGAGACTCTCTGCAGCAACACAAATGTTAATTGCGTGTATCCAGCCCAGGGGTGTAGTTTGAGGACTCCTGGTTTAGTGCAATATAAAAAATGCAAATAATTTTTCTGCAGACCACCAAAATTTTCTTGCAGACCACCAGTGGTCCACGGACCACCAGCTGGTGACTGTTGATTTAGAGCTCTTTTTCCTAATTAAAGACATTCAGAGGGGCTTAATTCTTAGGATTAATAAGGAATGCAATCATAGAGTCGTAGATTTGGAAAGGATCTTAAAAGCCATCAGCTATAGTCTAAACCTCCTTTTAATGCAGGTTCCTCCAACCTTGGTCACTTTAAGACCCCTTTATTAGGCATGGCTGGCTGGGGAATTCTGGGAGTTGAAGTCCACAGTTCTTAAAGTGGCCAAGGTTGGACACACCCCTGCTCTGAAGTATCTCTGAAGAGGTACATCTAGCCTCTTTTGGAAGGCCTTCCATGTGGCAGCCTGTTCCACCGGCTCATAGTTCATGGACTCAGGGAGTCCTTCCTGATGTCTGGCTTCAGGATCAGGATGTCCTGATGTTTTTAACTCACTGGTTCTGTCAGCCCTTTCAAGTAAACCAGACAAGAAACACAACTAGTCGAGCTAATTCTCTTTCTTGTAAGGCATGATCAGAGTCTTGCTAAATTTGAATGTGCAAATAATCCACTATCACGTTTAACCACCCAATCAATTGAGGCAGTCAAAGTTAAAAAGTGAAAGTTAAAAAGTGAAAGTTAACAGCTTAAAGTCATTATGTTGCCACAAACGGGCCAAGTCCAACCCCCCCTCAATGCCGTTGACCACTTGATATCAGGATTCCAGCAGTTACCCCAATTAAATCATGAATCTCGAGCCAAACTTCTAAAACTTCAAAAGGATTTGTTGGGAGTTAAAAGGTCCGGCACTGCCTGGGTGTAGCCGACTCTGAGTCACATAATTCATTATCACCCTTGACCCTGATTTTCCTTCACCCACCTGGATGTATCATAATTCATATTCTCCAATGGGATACCTCCATAGCCAAGAGTCATCAATCATGTTCTCCAGTTAGAATTTTGCATGGCAGAAATTTCAGTCACCTAGTTACTATCTTTGGAAACTATTTATGGAATGCACCTTCGGTTTTGCAAGCTGATGCACTGCTCCCCCCTCCCTTTCTGTTGGCAACTCTAAAAAGACCATAGAAATATTTTATGAGTTGACACGTGACAGCTTTAAGACTTGTGAACTTCAACTCCCAGAATTCCTCCTCCAGTCATGTTTTCTCAGGAATTCTGGGAGTTGAAGTCCACAAATCTTAAACTTGCCAAGTTTGAAGACCCTTGCCGTTGACCCTTATCTGATACTAATTTAGTGCTGAACCTTAGTTGACCAGATTCTTCTGTATAGACTTGAATAAATCTGTGATGCAACTTATTGGATGATCCTGATCCATTAAGCCTGACATGTCCTGGTTCAATGCCTTCCAAAGTCTTGAAATTACATAGAATATAATAGAATCTCAATATAGAATAACAGGAGTTGGAAGGGACTTTGGAGGTCTCCTAGTCCAACCCCCTGCTTTGTCAGGAAACCCTACACCACCTCTTTTTTGAGAAAACTTTATTTTTGAGAATCGCCAGACAATGTGTTATGGGGAAAGGAAGGGAATTGTAGGAAGTCCTGCCCTTCCTCAGGTTAAAATATTCTTTATTCTTAATAAGAATATTTCTATAGTGTAGAATATTTCCCCTAAAGGAGAGAAATCTTAACCAAGTCAGAAAGCAACTTCGGTCTTCCTGCCTTAGGAAACACAGCCTCAAGCAGAAGCTTGAAAAGACTGGTCTTTAGGAATGGAGATTTTATACCCATTCAGAAAAAGTGGGCCAATCTATTCATAAGCAAAGAGACTCCAAATAAGCAAAACAATAGGCAAGTCAAAACTGACAAGATTAGCTCAAGCATTTGTATTTCTCCTCTTCCCTGTAGAGCCAGCCATGACCCCTTAATGACCCTAATAGAAACCTAGCAACAGCCATTAAAATATTAAAGGACATATTCTTACACGGGAATAAGAATCTCAGTCACAAAGCCCCAAAGGTTGTATAAAAACCCACCTACTCTTAATTTTGTCAGCCACTGGAGAAACATGTTGTTGTCACTAGTTTCTGGCTACCAAATAAACAGAGACTTCCTTTCCTGCAGGCTGTCTCCATTTTATTTTCAGCATCTTTCTCCCGGCTTCGAACCAGACCGGATTTTTCTTCCAACAGAATGTTATAGTTAAAGTCCTTAAAGTACCCTTGGAATAGTGCATCCAGTTTTGGTCACCACGATGTAAAAAGGATGCTGAGACTCTAGAAAGAGTGCAGAAAAGATGTTTAGGGGACTGGAGGCTAAACCATATAAAGAACGGTTGCTGGAATTGGGTATGTCTAGTTTGATGAAAAGAAGGACTAGGGGTGACAGGATAGCAGTGTTCCGATATCTCAGGGGCTGCCACAGAGAAGAGGGAGTCCAGCTATTCTCCAAAGCACTTGAAGGAAGGACAAGAAGCAACGGGTGGAAACTAAACAAGGAGAGAAGCAACCTAGAAATAAGGAGACATTTCCTGAACAGTTAGCACAATTAATCAGTGGAACAACTTGCCTCCAGAAGTTGTAAATACTCCATCACTGGAGTTTTTTAAGAAGAGACTGGGTAACCATTTATCTGAAATGCTATAGGGTTTCCTATCTGGAAGGGGGTTGGACTGGAAGACCTCC
Organism: Pseudonaja textilis; assembly: GCF_049901715.1. Classification (NCBI taxonomy): domain Eukaryota; kingdom Metazoa; phylum Chordata; class Lepidosauria; order Squamata; family Elapidae; genus Pseudonaja; species Pseudonaja textilis. The sequence continues at coordinate 8,434,957 of NC_141992.1, read as the reverse complement.
AAGGTCCCTTCAAAGTTCTAACTGTTCTATTCTACTCTACTCTACTCTACTCTACTCTACTCTACTCTACTCTACTCTACTCTACTCTACTCTATTCTATTCTATTCTATTCCATCATCACTTGAGACTTTCAAGAAGATATTGGACTGCCATTTGTCAGAAATGGTATAGGGTCTCCCACTTGGGCAGCGGGTTGGAGTAGATGATCTACAGAGTCCCTTCCAACTCTGATCACCTGTTAAATCCTATTCTATTCTATTCTATTCTATTCTATTCTATTCTATTCTATTCTATTCTATTCTATTCTACTCTACTCTACTCTACTCTACTCTACTCTACTCTACTCTACTCTACTCTACTCTTTTCTACTTTACTCTACTCTACTCTACTCTACTCTTCTCTATTCTATTCTATTCTATTCCATCATCACTTGAGACTTTCAAGAAGATATTGGACTGCCATTTGTCAGAAATGGTGTAGGGTCTCCCACTTGGGCAGCGGGTTGGAGTAGATGATCTACAGAGTCCCTTCCAACTCTGATCACCTGTTAAATCCTATTCTATTCTATTCTATTCTATTCTATTCTATTCTATTCTACTCTTTTCTACTCTACTCTACTCTACTCTACTCTACTCTACTCTACTCTACTCTACTCTACTCTACTCTACTCTACTCTACTCTTCTCTATTCTATTCTATTCTATTCTATTCCATCATCACTTGATACTTTCAAGAAGATATTGGACTGCCATTTGTCAGAAATGGTATAGGGTCTCCCACTTGGGCAGCAGGTTGGAGTAGATGATCTACAGAGTCCCTTCCAACTCTGATCACCTGTTAAATCCTATTCTATTCTATTCTATTCTATTCTATTCTATTCTATTCTATTCATTCTATTCTATTCTACTCACTCTACTCTACTACTTACTCTACTCTTTTACTTTATCTACTCTCTCTACTCTACTCTTCTCTATTCTATTCTATTCTATTCCATCATCACTTGAGACTTTCAAGAAGATATTCTGCCATTTGTCAGAAATTGTAGGGTCTCCCACTAGCGGGTTGGAGTAGATGATCTATCCTTCAACTTGATCACCTTTAAATCTATTCTATTCTATTCTATTCTATTCTATTCTATTCTATTCTATTCTATTCTATTCTATTCTATTCTATTCTATTCTACTCTACTCTATTCTATTCTACTCTACTCTACTCTACTCTACTCTACTCTACTCTACTCTTTTCTACTTTACTCTACTCTACTCTACTCTACTCTTCTCTATTCTATTCTATTCTATTCCATCATCACTTGAGACTTTCAAGAAGATATTGGACTGCCATTTGTCAGAAATGGTGTAGGGTCTCCCACTTGGGCAGCGGGTTGGAGTAGATGATCTACAGAGTCCCTTCCAACTCTGATTATCTGTTAAATCCTATCCTATCCTATCCTATTCCTATTTTATTAGTAATACCCATGGCCATTGTCAAAAGAGAGAAGCCAGAAGGATTTCAATCCACAGGATCCAAACCGATGTTTCTCAAACTTTCTGTAATCATGGTGTAGTAAGTAAATATTTAGGATATGCTGGGATTGGCCAATTAAGCAAACAATCATTTCCAACATTTTTGTCCATAAGAGGATTCACATTTTAGGGGAGGTAATATAATGAGCGTGGTTGCGGTCACATGTGTTTACCATCTATTTCTAAATTATATTTTGGCATTTATATATACATAGAGCATCAACAAAAATCCTTGCACAGTTTTTTAATGCTTAATAACTTCACTTGTGTATAAGATACAAACAATGTGTGAACTGCTACAGAAAGGAGAAATTGTTTAGGAGTTAGCATATTTGTTTGGAGAAGGTTAACTCTTCACATATTCACCATGTTTTTGGATGCTAAGCACACACAGTTTTGAAGTTCTCAAATATCTTAGGCTATTGTCTCTGATTTGTTGCACTGATCACATCTGTTGTGCTTACATTTGGTCCAATATTCATTTAAAAAAAAACTTCAAACAAATCCTTTGTCTTTACAAAATAGCCCCCAAAATATTGGACAAAAATACACACATGGTTGGAAAAAAATGATAAAGGAACATATAGATTGAAAACCAGAAATGTTTCTGCTGGGCATTTTACTGGATAAGTATAATAAGGGGAATACATATTTGATGTTACATGTATTAACTGCAGATAGAATTGTATTTGCACAACAATGGAAAAGTGAAGAGATCCCTACAGATGAAAATGTGATTAAAAAAAATACTAGAATGTGCAGAAAGGGATAGATTAACACGTACAATTATGGAAAAGGAAGAAACTGAATACCTATTGACATGGGACTTATTTTATCAATGGTTAGCTAATAAAAACGGAAGTTAGAAATATGTAGATGAAAGAAAAAGACTACTATGATATAAGGGAAGTTTGTTAAAATGGATAAGCAACTATTATTATTATTATAGAACTAAAACCAAAGTAATGAATATTGTTGTAAACATTTTGATTATTTCCGAAAAATATTTGTACCTAGACAACACACTGTTTAACTAAAAATTGAATCTTTATTATATCTATCTATCTATCTATCTATCTATCTATCTATCTATCCACTCTATCTATCTATCTATCTATCTATCTATCTATCTATCTATCTATCTATCTATCTATCTATCTATCTATCTATCTATCTATCTATCTATCTATCTATCTATCATCTACCTATCTATATTTGTTTTCTGAGGTTTTCGGGGGTATTTGTATGTGGATCTTTGGTTATTCGGGTTTTCTCCCGTGTAAAACTGGAAGTATCTTGGCAACGTTTCAATGAAATCTCATTCGTCATCTTCAGGCTTGTGTCTTCAGCTCTGTGCTTCTCGGAATAATTAATTAATTATATATATATTCTTAAGTTTTCGCGGGTACTTACATGTATGGTATTCAGCTCTGATTGGGTATTTTCCCATGTCATTATAGTTGTGCTTTTAAAGATGTAGCAATATTTCGGCAGAATCTCATCTGCCATCATCAGGCTTCTGTATTGTGTTCGAACATATATATATATATATGCATGTATGTATAAGTATGTATGTATATCACACACACAGGGGTGGGATTCTACTGGTTTGGGCCAGCTCTATAGAACCGGTTATGATTCTGCGCAGTTTGGAGAACTGGCAAATCACACCACTGGCTGGCCCTGCCCACCCCTCCCCTCCCAGCCAGTCCTTATCGCGCATGTGCAACATGGCTGCCTACCGCCTGCTTTTGCCCACCCGCCACGCCAGCCATTGCTGCCTGCCTTCGCGATCGGTCAGTGAGGCTCTGCAAGCAAGCCCCAGTCACTTACCTGTAGCCACTAGCCACCTCTCATGGACCAGGTCTGTGTCTCCGGTGAGGTCAGTGGCTGCTTCTCTCGCCTGCTGGTCTAGCTGGGAGAGCGAGAGAGTCTTTCTTGGCATAGCGAAATTTAGCTTATCGCTGTGCAAGATAGACTCTGTCCCTCTCCCAGCAAAAGCACCGGGAGAACATGTGGAGAGGCTTATGTTGGCTCCCGCAGGGTCAGCAGCTGCTTCTCTCTAGCTGGGAGAATGAGAATTTCTTTCCTGGCACAGCAAAATTTAGCTTTGGGTTCTGCAAGTCCCCATCAGAAAATGGCTCTAGGCGGCAGAGAAGCAGCCAGGTTGAATCCTGTTTCTCTCTTGCCACCCAGAGCTGTTTCCTGAAGGAAGGAGGACTTGCAGAACCCAAACCAGCAACTCCTGGTTGCTAAAGTAAATTTTGCAGTGCTGCACAAGACGGTTTCCTAGGGCCCCCAGGGTTGTCCTCCCGGAGCACTGCCACCACCCCTCTGAAGCTCCCCTTCGGAATAGATCAGTAAGTTCTTGTTTGGTTTCCCAGGAAGGGCTCCGTCGTGGAGGGCTGTGTCTTTGGGCCAGGCGCTTTCTGTTATGTCCCTGGAACTTGCCAAAGTCCCCACCCAGGTCCGTTCATGCTGTGGGGGCATTTGCTGCCCCTCATTGGCTGGCCTCCCTCGACAGCCGGCTATAAAAGCCAGCTGCAGGGTCCGGCCAGCCGCTGATCGCTGGGAGCCTGCTCCAGGCAGGGCTAACACGTTCAGTCCTTTATTGTTCCAATAAAGTCTTGTTGCACCTAGCCCTGGTCTAGCCTCTCATTGCTCAACTACAACACTGGCGACGAGGATGGGATGGCTACCAGAGGCAATTCGCAACAGCTGAAATCACTAAAAAAACCGCTGAGCCGCAGCCGCGCCGCCGGAGAGCTCGGTCAGCAAGAGCGAAAGTAATAGCGTCTGTAGCCGCTTGTTAGCAAGCTACAGAGGAAAGTGAAGCACTGCGAGCCGCAGCCGCTCAGCACAAAAAGAGCGCGAAATTCAAACGGCGATATAGCGCGGTGCTGTTATTCCGAGCTACTGACACTCACACGGGCGCAAACTCCAAAGCGCTATCAGAGGCGGCAAGCCAGCACTGCCTACGCTCTCCAGGAGCGTGAATTTCAAAACGCTGCCAACAGTCGTTGCAGCTTTTAGCCAATTGTAGCCCAGAGAGAGAGCAGAGAGGTCTATGAAGCCTCTCCAGAGCTGAAGTCACGAGCCTGACAAGAGCCCAAGTGCCATTTGTGTCCCAGAGAGATTTTTCAACAGCATATCACGCAGGAGTCCTTCATCATGAACTCCAACCCAGCCTTTCCACCGTTCAAACCGGAAGAAGAAAAATGGGAGTCATACAAGAATTGTTTTAACCACTACATCGACGCTATCAGTCTGGCTGATGCTGGGGAGCACAGAAAAAAGTCATTCTTCCTCAGCTATTGCGGGGCCATCATTTTTGATACTGCCACAGCACTCGTCGCTCCACGTGAGTTAAAGAATATCCCCTGGGCAGAATTGTTAGAAATTCTCACCAACCATTACTCCCCCAGGCCCTCACAAATCGCGAGGTGCTTCACCTTCCGGATGAGGAAGCAAGCAGAAAAGGAAACCGTCAATCAATATATGGCCGCCTTGAGGACTGCAGCCCTCCACTGCGGGTTCGGGAACTATCTTGATGACATGCTCCTCGACCAGCTCGTCTGCGGGGTCAAAGACCTTCACCTCCAGAGACGACTACTCGCTAGGAAGGACCTCAACTTATCCCAGGCCGTCGAGGAAGCCTTGGCAGCAGAGCTGGCAACCCAGTCCGCCACTGAAATTCAAGGCCCCGTTCCCAGACAAAGCTGTGCCACTGTCCATTCAGAAGAGGTAGTCAACGAAGACGACCCTAACGAACAAACAGACATCCACCGCCTCACCCATGCCAAACAACCGCAGGCAGGAGCCAGGCTAGAAACCAACAGCGCACCCAAGCACATCATCCTATGCCTATCCTGTGGTGGACCTCACTCGAGAGCTACGTGCAAATTCAAGGGTGCCATCTGTAACCAGTGCCACAAAAAAGGCCACATCGCTAGAGTCTGCCAGGCCGCGCACAACTCAGCACAAAAGGTTCCTTCCTTTTCCCATTCTGGCCCTCAAAGGCAAGTACTCAATTGTCACACTTGCTACCATGCTAACCACACCTGTCACTCTATTAGTAAAATAACACTTTCCGTTCTGTTAGAAGGTAAACCTTGTCGTATGGAGGTTGACACGGGGTCAGCGCTCTCAATCATCTCGTGGAGCACCCTCAAGAAAATCCAGCCCAGACTATCCAGAAACCAGCTCCAGAAGTGCCAGATCTCCTTGAGGGATTACCAGGGAAAAGACATTCCAGTGCTCGGCAAAGGCAAGTTCCTGGTTAATTTTAAAGCTTTTAAAGGCCACCTGCCTCTAGTGGTAGTTAACGGCAACCTCCCCAGTCTTCTGGGGCTTGATTGGTTCCCCTACCTCGGCCTAGGGTTAACAGGAGTCCATGCTGTCTCAGCTTCTGACACTGACTCCTTATTCACTGACTACTCAGACGTATTCAGCAATGAGTTGGGGTGTTATAATGGTACCCCATCTCATTTGCAGTTGACCCCAAGCGGTTCCAGTCCGGCTGAAACCGCGAGAGAGTCCCATTCGCCATTCGGCCTAAACTGGACGCAGAGCTCGATAAATTATTAAAGCAAGGGGTCATTGAGCCGACAGACTTCGCCAAATGGGAGACGCCAATTGTCACACCCCTTAAAAAAGATGGCAGCCTGAGAATTTGTTCTGATTACAAAACAACAATCAACCGCTTTCTACAAGTTAGCGCGTACCCTGTCCCGGTCATTCAACATTTACTGCATACCTTTGAGCCTGGCAACATTTTTGCCAAATTGGACATGTCACAAGCGTATCAGCAGTTCCCCATTGACAACCAAACGGCCGAACTGCAGACCATTGTGACCCACAGGGGTGCCTTCCGGTGCAAGCGTCTCCAGTTTGGCGTAAGTGTTGCCCCGGGCATTTTCCAATCCCTCATGGAGCGTATACTACAGGGCCTCCCTGGCGTAGTACCATACTTCGACGACATATTGGTCTCCGCCAGGGACAGACCCCAACTCTTCCAGAGAGTCAGAGCAGTGTTAGACAGGTTCAGACAGCATGGCCTCAAATTAAAAAAGGAAAAATGTGCCATTGCCACTAGACAGGTGGACTTTCTGGGCTATAAGATTGACGCCTCAGGCATCCACCCCCTAGAGTCCAAGGTCAAGGCAATTCATGAGGCACCCACACCAACCACCAAAGCTGAGCTACAAGCCTTTTTGGGATTATTGAACTTTTATGCATCATTTCTACCTCACAAAGCATCAGTAGCAGAGCCTCTACACAGGCTCTTAGATAAAAAAGCACCTTGGCACTGGGGACACAAGGAAGACACCGCTTTTCGTGCAGTCAAAACACTGCTCACATCTGACGCGGTCCTCATTCAATTTGACCCACACCTTCCACTGGTACTAGCCGCGGATGCTTCCCCTTTTGGGATTGGCGCCGTATTAAGCCATAGACTACCCAACGGCTCTGAGGCACCGATTGCCTTCTTTTCCAGAACGCTCTCAGCAACAGAGCGTAACTATAGTCAGATCGACAAAGAGGCTTTAGCCGCAGTGGCCGCGGTTAAGAAATTTCATGAATTCCTGTTTGGCCACAACTTTGAGCTAATCACGGACCACAAGCCTCTCCTGGGTCTTCTTTCCGGGGACAAACAGACGCCCCAAGTGTTGTCCCCCAGAATGAGGAGGTGGACCTTATTCCTGGCGGCCTATTCGTACAAGCTCATCCACCGCCCAGGAAAAACGTTAAGTCACGCAGACGCCCTCAGCCGCTGCCCCCTGCCAGCTCCAGCAGAAGACCCGGCCCCGGTCCACGCCATCTTCGATGTCACCGAGCTCGACCTTCCTGTCACCGCTCTCGACATCGCCACCAAATCCAAGACGGACAAAACCATCGCCCAGGTACTGGACTGGGTGAGGAGGGGGTGGCCGGGCTCAAACCTTTCAGCCGAATTCACACCTTTTAAGACCCGTCAACAGGAGCTGTCTAGCATACAGGGCTGCCTGCTGTGGGGCACCCGGGTGGTTATTCCGGCCTCACTTCGCACTCCAGTCTTAGAGGCACTACACGAGGGTCACCCGGGCATCGTCCGGATGAAGGCGTTGGCACGAAGCTACGTCTGGTGGCCTGGCCTGGACGACGACATCGTCAAGTGGGTAAGCTCATGCCAACCCTGCCAGGAATCCAGACCATCCCCTCCAGTCACCACCCCCACAAAGTGGGAGAGCGCCAACGCACCTTGGTCAAGGCTACACATTGACTTAGCGGGTCCAATACACGGCAAGACCTTTTTGGTGGTCGTAGATTCATACTCAAAATGGATCGATGTGGCCCAACTATCCACAACCACCACGCTAGCAGTTACCAAGGCTCTAACTCGCCTATTCGTAACACACGGGTTACCAGACACCATTGTTTCAGATAACGGCCCCCAGTTCGCCTCAACAGAGTTTAGCCGTTTTGCCACAAACCTTGGCATCCGACATATCTTCACGGCTCCCTTCCATCCTGCCAGCAACGGATTGGCAGAACGAGCCGTTAGATCCACAAAAGAAGCACTAGCCAGATTCAGCAAAGAAGATTGGCATCACAGGCTCTCCCGTTTCTTGCTGAGCCAACACTCGACCCCTTGCATGGTCACCAACAAATCCCCTGCAGAACTTCTAATGGGTAGGCGCCTAAGAACTGTGTTGGACAGGCTCCACCCTCACTATTGTCCTGACACCCCCCTCGCTTCAATGACGGGGGTCAGAGATTTTGTCTTGCAGGAACATGTATTTGCGAGGAACTATGCCGGAGACCCGCTGTGGATTCCAGGAGTGATAGTAGCCATCACCAGCCCCCGGTTGTACCGAGTCCAGCTGGAAGACGGCCACATCTGGAGAAGACACCTGGATCAGCTAAGGAAGCGACAGGGTACCTTCGCCAGTGACGGATCGTGGGCTCAGGTCGACCCCCAGGTGCCACACCAAGCTCCCATCGTAGACCATGCCAGGGCCACTGCGCCACCTCCACCTGGACCAGGAGAGTTGGCAGTAGGACCGGGACTGGCCGATGGGTCCGCCACCGGCACCAGTAGACGGGACCACAACATCGCCTTCCAGAAGCGCCACACCGGTGCCAGTGCATACCCCAGAACGAGGCTGCACCCCATCGCCAACCCTACCGGGTTCCTTGGACTCTGAGACACTTGGTAACTCACCGGAGTTACGACGCTCGGGGCGCCAGCACAGACCGCCCGCTTATTTAAGTGACTATGCGTGTTCGCATCTGGGGGGAAGGGGTGTTATGTCCCTGGAACTTGCCAAAGTCCCCACCCAGGTCCGTTCATGCTGCGGGGGCGTTTGCTGCCCCTCATTGGCTGGCCTCCCTCGACAGCCGGCTATAAAAGCCAGCTGCAGGGTCCGGCCAGCCACTGATCGCTGGGAGCCTGCTCCAGGCAGGGCTAACACGTTCAGTCCTTTATTGTTCCAATAAAGTCTTGTTGCACCTAGCCCTGGTCTAGCCTCTCATTGCTCAACTACAACACTTTCTGTCGGGCCTCCTGCCTCGCATGGGACGGCGGGAGGAGGATGTGTGTGGTGGAGAAGGCTGTCTGCAGTTCTGAATCCAGGGGTGTCTGCAAACTTGCATTTGTATGAGGTCGGAGCCCCATGGCTGCACTGGCTGGGAGGACACTTGCCCCACATGATACTTGTTCCATATTAGCAGGCTTGAAACCCTGCATTCCTATTGGTCCACAAAGACCGCTATGTGATTGGACAGTCAGGACGGCTGTGATTGGTTCACCAAGAGTCTACCGCGATTGGACGAAACCAATCGCGGGAAACTCAAAGCGATGTCATTGTCTGCCTAGCCGCGGCTAGCTCTATAAGAAGAGCCGCCGCGAGCGCTGTTTTTTTTACTCAGAACTAGCCTGTTAAATAAAGAGCTGTTGTTCACTTAACCGGAGTCTCTCGTCTCTAGGAGTCCGACCTACCGAACATGACAATACTGCTCACCTGCCTGGCCAGTGTGTGTCAGAAGAGAGGAAGAAAAACTTGGCAAGTCTTTTCTTCCTCCTCGGGCATTCACACAGAGTGAATGTGAGGCTGGGATCTTCTGTGCACGGGCGAGTCCTTCCAGCACCATGCACATGCAATGTGTGCACGGCATGCTCGTGTGTAGGCCCAAGAAGGAGGAGAAGATTCTCCCTTCTCCCTTTCTCCCTTCGCAGCATGAAGGCAGCCGCCACAGCCTGTCCCTTTAAGGTACCTCAACGCAGGGGTGGTGGTAAGGCGGGGGGACCATAAAGGGACAGTCAGGCCACAGGAGCCGCCTTCCGAGTAGCTCCGCTGCGAAGAGAAGGGAGGAAGAAAAATTTGGCAACATTTCTCCTCCTTCTCGGGTCGAGCGTGCAGACACGGCACCGGGAGGATCTTCTGCAAGGAGTCGGCACGTGGGCGATTCCCTCCGGCACTGTGAGATGTGCGAGTGTTTGCTCTGGATGGATGGGTCTGAGAAGGAGGAGCGAAGCGGCCAGGTTGAATGCTGTTAGCGTGGCTGCAGAGAAGCAGGAAGCAGCTGCCAGCGATACCCTCATGTGAAGATGTTGGAAGCAGGGAGGCTCGACGCTCTCAGGGGCCGTGAAGTCCTCGCCACCTCTCTGACACCTGCCAAGTCTCCTCCCAAGGTGCTTCTCTTCCTCCTCACCAGAAGCATTACTTTTGGGGAGACTGCAGGATTGCCCCACCTCCCTGCCAGCCATCTGGTCTTCAGTACTGGATCGTCAGATTCCCACTACCCAGCACCAGTTCAGATGTTCCTTCCCCCTCACAGCCCCCAGGGACTGAGAGAGGGAGAGATGAGAAAGAGATGAGAAAGAGAGAGATGAGGAAGAAAGAAAAAGAGAGATGAGAAAGAGAGAAAGAAAAAGAGAGTGATGAGAGAGAGAGAGAAAGAAATGAGAGATGAGAAAGAGAGCGAGAAAGAAAAAGAGAGATAAGAGAGAAAGAGAAGGGGGGAGAAAGAAAGAGACAGGGAAAGAGAGAGATCTGTTTAAAAGAAAATAGAAAAACGGCTCTTTCAGTGTTTAAGGTTAGGCAAACACCATGGTCATTAAGTGAACCTTGTGGTCATTAAGTGAACACTGATTTTTAAACAAGTCCCTTTCCCACAATGGGCATTTTTAACTGGAAACCAGAAGGAATTGTCAGAAACTGGTAAAAAAACATAGAAAACCTCAGGCACATGACTGTGTGGGATGTTGTAACTGGTCATAAGAGAGAGGGGGGGGAGACTGAGTGTGTGTGTGTGTGTGTGCATGGCTGTCAACACTCCAAAAACAGGTCAAGCAACTCTGGGGAGGTCAGTCATAAATTAGAACACTTGCTAAGCAACTGGCCATTAAGCGAAGACCACTTATATTTTGTTTGCCAGTCACATGACCACCAAGCCACACCCACCCCAGTCACATGACCACCTAGCCATACCCACCCCAGTCACATGACCACCCCAGTCACATGGCCACCTAGCCACTCTTAGCCAGTCACATGACCACCTAGCCATACCCACCCCAGTCACATGACCACCCCAGTCACACGGCCACCTAGCCACTCTTAGCCAGTCACATGACCACCAAGCCACACCCACAAATTAGGCCATGCCCACAGAACCAGTTATTAAGAAATTTGAATCCCATCCCTGCACACACACATATATAAAATACCCGTTTCCCCTGAAAATAAGACCCAGTCTTATATTTGGGGTTTTTTTTCCTCCAAAATAAGCACTAGGGCTTATTTTAGGGGGGAAGTCTTATTTTTCCCCATGTATAGGAGGCCCACTTTTCTGCTTGTTCATGGTCACAACAGGGCAGGAGGCCATGAGGCGGGAGAGCGCAGCTGTCCACGTGCCTTGCATTAGCTTACCTCAGGACCCTGCAGTCAGGCCATCCATACCCTGACACGACCATCCTCACCTCACGACGGTAGCCCCATCCAGCAGAACCTTGCATGGCCTCCAGCCCACTTTCTTCTGCTTACTCGTGGCTGCAACAGAGCAGGCAAGCGGAGAGACGGTGAAACGGAATGGGCTGGCAGGCGTGGGAAGCTCATCTTCGTGTCTCTCAGTTTACCCACGGCCCATGTGGCAAGACAGGATCGCCTGCCTTCCCCTCTGCACCTCTGCCTCTGTCTACTGCCAGTGCCACCATATGAAGACATGAAGACAAGTCTCCCATGGCAGCCCACCCGCTCCGGCCCATTGACTCTTGCCTTTTCAGCATCCCGCACATTGCATCCAGACCACATGCTTCCCCCTGCTTCTGCCTGATAACAGATAACAGATAATCAGAGTTGGAAAGGACCTTGTAGGTCATCTAGTCCAAACCCCTGCCTAAGCAGGAGACCCTACACCATTTCTGACAGATGGGAGTCCAGTCTCTTCTGGAAAGCCTCCAGTGATGAAGCTCCCACAACTTCTGAAGGCAACTTCTGTTCCATGGGTTGATTGTTCTCACTGTCAGAAAATTTCTCATTATTTCCAGGTTAAATCTCTCCTTGATCGGTTTCCATCTATTATTCCTTGTCTGGCCCACAGGCACTTTAGAAAATAGCTTGACCCCTTCCTCCTCTCTATGGCAGCCCCTCAAATATTGGAAGACTGCTATCATGTCTCCCCTGGTCCTTCTCTTTACTAGACTAGCCATGCCCAGTTCCTGCAACCGTTCATTGTATGTTTTAGCCTCCGGTCCCCTAATCATCCTGGTTGCTCTTCTCTGCCCTTTTTCTAGAGTCTCAACATCTTTTTTAAAGTGTGGTGACCAAAACTGGATGCAGTACTCTAGGGGTGCCCTTACTAAGGCTTTATAGAGTGGTATTAGTACCTCACTTGATCTTGATTGTAGCCCTCTGTTAATGCAATTTAGGATTGCATTGGCTTTTTTGCTGCACACTGCTGGGTCATATTTAGTTGGTTATCCACTAAGACCCCAAGTTGGAGTAGACAGGTAATCAACTCCCTGCATTGAGCAGACTGTGGTTTCTGCTGGACACCATCAGCCCCCTTGTCCTCACTGCCTCCGGTTCTGGCCCCGCCCTGCCCCACACCCAGATGACAACATTAACTAGGGCTTATTTTGGGAGTAGGGCTTATATTAGGAGCATACTTAAAAGTCAGGCTAGGGCTTATTTTTGGGATAGGTCTTATTTCAGGAGAAACAGGACACCTATACATACCTAGAATATTAACCAGTCTGGTAAAAAGTGAGTATATAAGCAGGAATTGAACAGATCTCATCAATCCAAGATTGTTGAACCAAGGTAACACCATTTTTCTAAAATAATAATAGTAAAAAAATTTTTTTTGCTAGTCCTTAGTGTGCAAATCCATAATTTTTATATTTTGATGAATGTTGAATTTTAGGTAGATTCAGATACACCTTCACATTTTTGAACCATACTTTTTTAATCCTTTTTTTCTTTTTCTGACTAGAAAAAAACCAAATGGGAAAATAATAGGTAAGCTCTTTTTTTGCATGCAGGTGTTTCTTTCAACATTTTTTATTTCTAGTGGAATGAAGATGTCATCCAAGGAATAAATCTTTCTAAATCTATTCAGGAACCATAAACAAAAACTTTTACTGATCTATTCTTTTATTAAGAAACATACATATTATAGTTAATACAACCCACCGGCCAGAATAGTTCATCTTTCTCTAAACAAATATTTTACAAATATTTAAAGAAAGCTGGTATTTCTTACAAATGATCAATAACTTTTCAGCAGTCTCTGGATCAAAAGACTTCTTTGTAGCAAGGAGAAGGGAGGGAGGGAGGAAGGATGAAAGGAAGGAGAAAGAGGGAGGGAGTGAGAGGGAGTGAGGAAGGGACATAATGAGAGAAAGAAAGAGCAAAAGAGAGAAAGAAAGAAAGAAAGAAAGAAAGAAAGAAAGAAAGAAAGAAAGAAAGAAAGAAAGAAAGAAAGAGCGAAAGGAAGGACAATCCCATTTGTTGAGATACGATCCCATATTCAAGACCTTCAAAAATCTCACTGCAAAAGTTTCTGCCATCCGCTCTTTTGTCTGGATTGATAATTCCCTGCAGATTCCTAACAGCATGGAAAAATTATGTAGTAATTCCAATTCACCAAAAAAAGGGGGAAAAAAGATAAGAGACTCCCATCCAATTACTATCACCTGGCTCTGAATAATCACTGCATTATATGTGAAGCATCTCTCAAAAACTCCCTGATTGGCTGAGCCAGGAGGAAAAAAAAATGAGCTGCAAGAAGAAGCAGGTTTCAGAGCACGATTTTTTCAACAGTGAATTAATGAATTCTATTGTATCTCCGGTTCATGAAGTCACCCAATTTAACAAGGGGCTTTAGGCTCTAGGCTGCATTCAGAGATTTGATAGCAACATCTGAGTCAATCCCCGTGAGAGATCAGGGTGGAAATTGACAGCTTCTCCTACAGACCACTTCTTTTCCGAACTATAGTGATGCTTCATAAGAACCCTAAAATATAGGTGTGCAAATGATGGAGAATTGACATCTTAGTCCATCCTCAAGCATGATTGAATCCTATGTATAATATGTCTATGTCTCTACACTATATACACATACACGTCTATATACAGTAGTATGTGTCTATACATAGGTAGTATGTGTTTGTGTATAAATACAGGTATATATACACACAGACAAACACATATAAATGGGACAGGGTGACTCAGTGGCTAAGACGCTGAGCTTGTCGATCAGAAAGATCGGCAGTTCGACGGTTCGAATCCCTAGCACTGCGTCACGGAGTAAGCTCCCGTTACTTGTCCCAGCTTCTGCCAACCTAGCAGTTCAAAAGCATGTAAAAAAAATGCAAGTAGAAAAATAGGGACCACCTTTGGTGGGAAGGTAACAGCGTTCCATGAGCCGTCGACGTTTAGTCGTGCCAGCCACATGACCACGGAGATGTCTTCAGACAGTGCTGGCTCTTCGGCTTTGTAACGGAGAGGAGCACCGCCCCTTAGAGCCGGAAATGACTAGCACATATGTGTGAGGGGAACCTTTACCTTTACACACACACACACACACACACACGTAATCCTGGACTTAGGACCACAATTGAGGCTGACATTCATGTTGCCAAATGAGACATTTGTTAAGTGAGTTTTGTCCCATTTTATGACCTTTCTTGCCACAATTGTTAAGTGAATCATTGCAGTTGTTAAGTTAGTAACATTGTCGTTAAGTGAATCCGGTTTTGCTGATCAGAAGGCCACAAAAGCAGATCACATGACTTTAAGACACTGCAACCATTATAAATATGAATCAGTTGCAAAGAGTCTAAATTTGGATCAGGTGACCCTGGGGATGCTGCCATGGTCGTTAACTGTGACAAATGGTCATAAGTCACTTTTGAAAGTGCCGTTGTAACTTTGAATGGTCCCTCAATGAACTGTTGTAAGCTGAGGACTGCAAGTACACAAACACACACACAGGTATGCCTTGACTTACAACTGCAACTGAGCCCCGAATTTCCTTTGCTGAGCAAGATGGTTAAGATGGATTTTGCTCCTCTTTACATCCTTTCTTGCCACGGTTGTTAAGTGACTCACTACAGCTTTTAAGTTAGGAACATAGTTGTTAAGCGAATCTGGCTTCCCCAGTGACTTTGCATTGACAGAAAAGTGCAAAAGGTGATCACATGACCCTGGGACACTGCAACTGCCAATTGCCACGTGGTCAAAATTTGATCACATGACCATGGGGATGCCACAATGGTCATAAGTGTGAAAAACGGTCATAAGTCACTTTTTGGGTGCTGTCACTGACCAAATGATTGTACATCAAGGACTGCCCGTATTTGTAAGCTGCCTTTATTTTTACAAGCAACGCAAGGCAATGAAGATAACCAGCACACCTTCCTCCTCCTGCTTTCCCCACAACAACAACCCTGTAAGGTGGGTTGGCCTGAAAAAGAGTGATTGGCCACAAGTTATCCAGCTGGCTTTCATGCCTAAGGCAGGACTGGAACTCACAGTCTCTTGGTGATTGGCCACAAGTCATCCAGCTGGCTTTCATGCCTAAGGCAGAACTAGAACTCACAGTCTCTTGGTGATTGGCCACAAGTCATCCAGCTGGCTTCCATGCCTAAGGCGGGACTAGAACTCACAGTCTCTTGGTGATTGGCTACAAGTCATCCAGCTGGCTTCCATGCCTAAGGCGGGACTAGAACTCACAGTCTCTTGGTGATTGGCCACAAGTCATCCAGCTGGCTTCCATGCCTAAGACGGGACTAGAATGCACAGTCTCTTGGTGATTGGCCACAAGTCATCCAGCTGGCTTTCATGCCTAAGGTGGGACTGGAACTCACAGTCTCTTGGTGATTGGCCACAAGTCATCCAGCTGGCTTCCATGCCTAAGGCGGGACTGGAACTCACAGTCTCTTGGTGATTGGCCCAAAGACATCCAGTTGGTTTTCATGTTTAAGGCAGGACTAGAACTCACAATCTCTTGCTTGCTAGCTTGGTGTCTTAATCATACTGCCTTAACCATACTAGACCATACTGGCTTTTATCTCTTTTTCCTGATTTCTCCCATCATGAATGACCCGAGAGCAGAATTTGCACATCTGTTCCCAGCTGCAAAATCTTTTGAGACTTCTTATGCAGATCCAATAAATTCAAGGCCGGGTTTTGCACAGCACCTACCACCACTGATATATAACATTTTGTGATGGCCTTCACTGAGGAAGCAGCAAATGGATAAGTTCTGCGTAGGCAAGAATCAAAGCCTGGTGTTTCCAGCATAAATCCTTTTGCTCTCCTTGAATAAATATATTTTGTCTCTGAGATAAGCAGTAAAAGAAAGGTGGGAGGGGGAACGGTAAGTGAGATTGTTTTTTATTTTACTCTGAGAACATCAAACTAATAAGCAAACTCCTGTAGTTGCACGGGCGGCTAGCCATGAAAAATGAAGATACAGTGAGGGAACGATAAAGAACAAGGAGGGTCGCATATCAAATGAACCAAAAAGAAAAAAGAAAGAAACAGAAAAACAGCAAGGAAGCAAAAAGCAGGTCCTGTTGGGCACTGGAAGGGTTAAAAATGACAAAAAGAAATCAAAAGATAAAAGCAAAAGAGATCCATGTAAATGCACATGTGTGCATGCGTTCATGCACTCACCCATCAGTGATGGGATTCAACGTTTTTTACTACTGGTTCTGTGGCCGTGGCTTGGTGGGCGTGGCAGGGGAAGGATACTGCAAAATCCCCCTTCCCTCCCCACCCCACTAACCTGCTTTCCAGCTCCGTTCTCCTGTGCAGGGCATCAAAAGAAGACCCAGTCGATCAGATGGGACTCAATGGGAGGCAGAGAATAGATGGGGGCGGGGCCAGTCAGAGGTGGGATTGGCCGGTTCTCCAAACTATTCAAAATTTCCGCTACCGGTTCTCCAGAACCGGTCAGAACCTGCTGAATACCACCTCTGTCACCCATACATTGTAGAATTGATAAGCCATTTTGTTCCATGTTTCCATTTGTTTAATAAATTTTGATTGATCTCATACAGACCTCGACTTACGACCGCAGCTGGGAATGGCACCATCGTTGCTAAGCAAGGGGATTGTTAAATGAGCCACACCCTATTTGAGGACCTTTCCCAGCCATGATTGTTAAGCGAATCATGGCAGTCACTGAGGGAAGCACACAATCGTTACACGAATCTGGCTTCCCCCGTTGGATTTGATGGTTGGAAGCTGGCTGGGAAGGCTGCAAAAGGCAGTCACATGATTCTGGGAAATGTGATCCTCGTAAATTCAAGAGGGTTGCCAAGGGCCTGAATTTTGATGATATCATGGCAAGAATGCTGCAACAGTCACAAAGGTGAGGACCAAACTTGAATCGCTATAACATCAAACGGTCGCTAAATGCATGTATAGGTACAGGTAGTCCTCGGCCTACGACCACAATGGAGCTTGTCGTTTATAGTTGCATGTCATCTTCCTCCTCCTCCTCTTTTAATGACCCCATAATCCCTTGCAGGGAGGAGTCTGGGCAACTGAATGGAGCTGAGTGTTTACTGGCCGGACGCCCTTTCTGTCGCCAAGGCCGAGTTTTTCCCCCCAGCAGATATATTCTCATTATGCCCAGAGAGAGAACTATCTCCCTCTACCGAGGATTGAACTCATAACCTCCTGATTGTGAGACAAGAGCTCCACTTTTAGGCCACCACACCATTTTATAGTTTTTTAAAAACATTATTTATTTATTTTTAAAACTACACATCTCTATTTACATTGTTAACAGTATTGTGTCATCGATATTACATATATTTACATTTATTTCTATACATTAATTCTTATTCCTATGTTCTATCCACTTATACCATCTATCCCAAACCGCGTAGTATTCTGATTCCTCCTTGCCTTTTAGTTCTGTTGTAAGTTTGTCCATCTTAGCACAGTCTAATATTTTTTGTATCAACATCTCTTTGAATGGTATGTTTTCTGATGGCCAACCCTGTACAAAACTATCTTCGCCACTGTTATTATAAGCAATATGAGGTATTGGATTTGTTTGCTAAATTTTCCTGCAATTATTCCCAATAAGAATATTTCAGGTTTAAATTCTATATGGTGTTTTGTTATCTCCTGTAGCCATCTTTGTATCTTCATCCAATATTTTCTAGCTTTTGGGCATTGTCTCCACTCTATAGTTCAGGCTTGTCCAACCCGCGGCCCACGGGCCGCATGCGGCCCAGGTCGCCTCGTAATGCGGCCCAGTGCCCACCCCAACCTTCATGCCAGAGCCAGCGAGGAGGAGGAGGAGAGGCAGGCGCGAGGCGAGCGCCAGGCCAAGCAGCAACAGAAAAGGCGGGTGCCATCAGAGCAACACCTCCTGCTGTTGCTGCTGCTGCCCCCGCCGCCACTTCTTCCCCCACCACCGCTGCCGCTTCTGCCCCCGCCACTGCTGCTGCTTCTGCCTTCCAGTCCTGCCTCATCCAGCTGGGCCATTTGCAGGAGGAGAGGTAGGCACGAGGCGGGCGAGCTTTCTCCCTCCCCCCCCGGCAAAATTTGGCCAGAAAATAAACCATGATTAAAAAAAATCGTGATAAAAAAACGTGATAAAAAATAAATAAATTTTAATAAATAATTAATAATAAATAATAAAAACATCTCACTAACTTCATTTCCAAATAAATTTAATATGTTAACTATGTTTTCTATGGTTTTTTTGGATGATCAGGTATCGTTACTGTTATTTTATTTTATGTGCGACCCAAACCAAATTTTCATCTTCTAATGTGGCCCAGGGAAGGTGAAAGGTTGGACACCCCTGCTATAGTTTAATGTAGTTGTAAAAAATATGCTGGACACATCACCAACCTGATTTTATGACTTTGTTTGTGGCCGTTGTCAAGTGAACGCTGCAGTCATGAAGGGAACATGGTGATTAAGCAAACTAATGTCTGGCTATGGGTGGTTTTACAAAACCGTTGCAAAATGTGGTCATGTGACCACGGAAATGACAGTAAACGCAGTAGTGTTACCTGGTGCCCAAAGTTTGGTCATGTGACCACTGAGGACACCTGACCATCTCTCACCACCAGTGGTGACTGATAGGGTAGAAGAACTCATTCCCTTCCCATTCATCTCTTGGCTCTCATAGGCATGGTTTTAGCACAGTTTTTAATAATATATTCAGCTCATTTGTTTTAATTTTTAAATTATTCTTCACCTGTTTCTATAATTTGTAAGCTACCCAGAGTCCATATTTTTATGTAATTTATAGCCAGTTTGCTGTAGTGGCAAAGGTGCTGGTTTAGAACCCGGGAGACTGTGTGTTCTAGATCTCCCTTAGGTACCAAAGCCAGTTGGGTGGCAATGGGCAGCCAGGCTACCTGGTGGACAGATTCAACCGTAGTTTCAACTGGGAAACTATGAGGATCCTGAACCAAGCCAAATCCAAGAACACTAGGGAATTCCTCTGAGCCTGGCACTCAGACAAATCGGCCATCAACAGGCACACTGAGATGAACCACATTTACATATCAACTGAAAAGAGACATTACAAAAGGAAACAAAAAGACCAGAACACATCTTCACTAACAGTCAATACACAAATAAGCAGGGATTAACACCAAACAATATATGAAAAGAAGGACTTGGGGTGACATGATAGCAGTGTTCCAATATCTCAGGGGTTGCCCCAAAGAAGAGGCGGGCAAGCCAGGGGTGGGAGTCTACCAGTTCGCACCTATTTGCTAGAACCGGTTGTTAACATTCTAAGCAGTTCAGAGAACCGGTTGTTTAGAAGAAATTACTGGCCTAATCCTGTAAGGAAGGCAGGAAGGAAACATTCTGGTGTTGCTTACAGAAACTGCCTGTCCATTAACCTTTATTACATTCTTGAAAGGACTAGACTTCCTGTCTCAGGAACATCTCTGGAGTTGTTTTCCACTCCTTTGCTGGAACTTTGCTTGTGTGGAGTGACCATTCAAAGTTACAATGGCACTGAAAAAAGTGACATGACCATTTTTTCACACTTACGACTGTTGCAGCATCCCCACAGTCAGGAGACGCCAGGCGAGGAGATGCGTGCCTTGATGTGAGTGATGTTGAGTTGGCCACACCCAGCCAATAACATGACCATCAAGCCACACCCACCACCTAAGCCACACCCACATCCACTTAACCGGTTGTTAAAAAATTTGAATCCCACCCGTGGGGTAAGCTATTCTCCAAAGCTCCTGAGGGCAGGACAAGGAGCAACAGGTGGAAACTAAACAAGCAGAGAAGCAACCTAGAACTAAGCAGAAATTTCCTGACCGTGAGAACAGTGAATCAGTGGAACAACTTGCCTCCAGAAGTTGTAAATGCTACAATACTGGAAGTTTTTAGTACAATCGGGCAGTGATGGCTAACATTTTTGGCACTGAGTGCCCAAAATGCGGGTGTGCACACAACCCCCCTAAAATGCTATATGTGCGAGTCCCCCACACATGCCCTTGCCCTCATGCATGCATGCACATCCCCCATCCCCGTGCATGTGTTTCTCCCCCATGCATGTGCCCCACGCATGCACACACATCCTCTGCATGTGCCTCACCCCCACACACATGCACAGCAGAAACCCGAGCCGTGGGAGGTGTTCGTGCATGCACAGCGGAGCGGAGCGGGGGCAATGGCTGTTATTGGGGCCATAGGTTCGCCATCATGGGTATAAGGTCTCCTGTTTGGGCAGGAGGTTGGACGACAAGACCCACTGTAACTACATAGCCAAAAAGGCATTAAGAATTGTTAATCTAATCCTACGTAGCTTTTTCTCTGGTAATATCACACTAATAACTAGAGCATACAAAACATTTGTTAGACCAAAAAGACTCGAACACAGCTCATCAGTCTGGAACCCACATTACGTATCTGATATTAGCACAGTTGAGAAAGTCCAGAAATATTTCACAAGAAGAGTTCTCCACTCCTCTACTTGGTGTAGAATACCTTATGCCACTAGACCTAGAAAAACTTGAATTACGCCGCCTTTGGTCCGATCTAAGTATGGTATATAAAATCATACATTGCAATGTCCTACCTGTCAATGAATACTTCAGCTTCAGCCATAACAACACAAAAGCAAACAACAGATACAAACTCAAGGTTAATCACACCAAACTTGATTGCAGGAAATACGACTTCAGCAACAGAGTGGTCAATGTCTGGAAGACTCTACCTGACTCTGTGGTTTCTTCCCCAAACCCCCAAAACTTTAACCTCAGACTGTCTACTACTGACTTCACCCCTTTCCTAAGAGGCTTGTAGGGGGCGTGCATAAGTGCACCAATCGTGCCTACCATCCCTGTCCTATTGTTTCTTTTTATTTTTCTCATATGTATCCATTTCATGCATTCATAACTATGTTTATACTTACACCTGTTACCTTATTATTGGTTGACAAAATAAATAAAATAAATAAATAAGTAAAAAATATAACAGGAGAAAACCACACTGCCATCAGCATTGGTAGGGCAAGCTATTATACACTAAGGGAGTAAACCCCACCTTCACCAGCACTGATAATGTTATTAAGGTGGGCAAACAAAGCAAGGACTCCACTGTTTAACCTTGAGCTACAGATATTCTCTTCTATGGCAGGATTACTTCTACTCGTATTTCTGTACATCCTCCGGGGAGCATTAGCATTCAACTCGTGCTGCGTTCACAGTAAACTCCTAAGATGGGGGGTTTGTCCTCCGCTGATCAGCAGCACAAATGGCTTAGGTTAATTCCTTCTCTAGCATCTCATAAGACAGGATATACTCTCAAGGCTGCATAAAACCAGCTCTTTCCTCCACTGGTTCACTGGCATTAGAAAGTGAGGCTTGGCTATTGCAGTTTAGGGTTTGGAAGCAAAGGTGCCTCTAGGATTACAGGGTTTTGTCCCAATAACACAATAACAAGGTTGGGAGGGAAGCTCGAAAGTTTTCTAGTCCAACCTCTCAGTGGTGGGATTCAAATTTTTTTACTCCCGATTCTGTGGCCCTGGCTTGGTGGGCATGGCAGGGGAAGGATAATGTAAAATCCTCATTTCCTCCCCACCCCACTAACCTGCTTTCCAGCTCTGTTCTCCTGTGCAGGGCAACAAAAGAAGGCCCAACCGATCGGCTGGGACTCTGGAGGCAGGGAATAGATGGGGGCGGGGCCAGTCAGAGGTGGTATTGGCCGGTTCTCCGAACTACTCAAAATTTCTGCTACCGGTTCTCCAGAACTGGTCAGAACCTGGTGAATACCACCTCCGAACCCCCTACTCAAGCAGGAGACCCTATGCTATTCCAGACAAGTGGCTGTCCAGTCTCTCTTCTTCTCCAGTGTTAGAGCACCCACAACTTCTGGAGGCAAGTTGTTCCACTGGTCAATTGTTCTCACTGTCAGGAAATTTCTCCTTAGGTCTAGGTTACATCTCTCCTTGATCTGTTTCCATCCATAGCTTCTTTTCCTGTTTTCGGGGGCTTTAGGGAATAGGTTTACTTCCTCTATTTTGTGGAAGACCCTCAAATATTGGATGGACATCTTGACATCCCAGTCCTTCTTTTCGTTAAACTAGACATGCCCAATCCCTGCAACCGTTCTTCGTTTTAGCCTCCAGTCCTCTAATCATCCTTGTTGTTCTTCTCTTCACTCTTTCTAGAGTCTCAGCATCTTTTTTACTTCGTGGCAACCAAACTGAATGCAATATTCCAAGCAAGGAATACTAACACTTCACATGATCTTGATTCTATTCTTCTGTTAATGCAACCTAGGATTGCATTGGCTTTTTTGGCGGCGGCTGCACACTGCTGGCTCATATTTAAGTGGTTGTTCACTGGGACTCCAAGATCCATCGTGCAGTTACTACTATTGAGTCAAGTACCACCTATACCAAGGGGATGTGGTTACTCAATGGCTAAAACACTGAGCTTGTCGATCAGAAAGGTCAGCAGTTCAGCAGTTCGAATCCCTAGTGCCTTGTAACGGAGTGCGCTCCCGTTTCTGGTCCTAGGTTCTGCCAACCTAGCAGTTCGAAAGCACGTAAAAAATGGGGACCCCTTTGGTGGGAAGGTAACAGCGTTCCATGCACCTTTGAAGGCATTTACTCATGGCGGCCACATGACCATGGAGACGCCTCCGGACAGCGCTGGCTCTTCGGCTTTGTAACAGAGATGAGCACTGCCCCCTTGAGCCGGAAACGACTAGCACGTATGTGCGAGGGGAACCTTTACCTTTACCACCTATACCAAGGGTGTCAAACTCGATTTCATTGAGGTCCACATCAGGGTTGTTTTTTACTTCAGAAGGCCGAGTGGGCATGGCTGGGACGGGCATGCAGCCCTCCCGGGCTCCATTTTTGCTGGCAGCAGGGCTGCAGGAGGCTGTCGCAGCCGAAAACAGAGCTGTTTTTCACTGGCAGGAGCACTGCGGGCCGATCCTTCCGTTTCCAGGGCAGCCCTGTGGACCAGATCTAAACACCCCATGGCCTGCATGCCCTGAGTTTGACACCTCTGACTTATACTATACTTCTGCAACAAACGCAGCATTGCACATCACAGAACATAAAATCACTCCTCAACTTTCAACCTTTATGACACCCAGAGGGGAGGGGGAAACAGGGTCACAGCTGACTGTAAATGACGTATGCCAGAGTTGGCTTGCTGTCAGGATTCCAGCAATCACTCTACTTAAATCATGATTCTCGAGCCAAACTTCAAAACACTTCAAAGGATTCATTCGAGGCGACATACCGGCCCTGCCCTGTATGAAGCCAACTCTGGCATACGTCATTTACAGTCCCTGCTCCCCCTGAGTGTGTCATAAACCAGATTCTCCAATTGAGCACATTCAGGGGCTGGGTGTCATCATTCACGTTCTCCAATGAAATATATTTGCAGGCAAAAGCTCTGGTATTTCAGTTACAATCTTTTAAAGGTAAGAGTTGGAATGTACTTTCACTTCCAAACTGCTGCACTGCCCTTTCAGATTTCCCTCCTCCCGCCTCCTTTTTATGGCAACTACTCAAACAGGCATAGGAATGTTTTGAGTCGACACTGTAATTGAGGCCAGAATTCCAGTTGTTAAGTTGTAGCAATCATAGTAAACAAATGGTTATAAGTCAAGGACTACCCGTACCTCTGTTGGAAGGTATGTTTTATGCTCTCACACATTGGCAGTAAGTTCTATAAAAGTGCTTGTCACGCCGTTATTTGTCTCTATCTCTTTTTCTTTTCCTCTCTTGCTTTGGACTCCTAAGCCAATGGGATAATCCCACAGATTTGGGTGTTTCCATCCCACAGCAGAGACTGGGTGGCCCTCAAGTTTTAACTCCATGCAAAATGGAGCTAAATTGAAGTTAGTTTGCTGAATCAATTAAACCCCCCCATCCCCTCCCCATTACAACTCCATCGATCCAGTTAAGTGTAATGTGGGGAGCAAAGCATGCCATTTATTTTGGACAGCCTGTAAATCAAAGTAGTGCTGAAGCTTGCAAATTGCCTGGGGTAATTTGATCCTACTACACACGATTGAATTCTCTGGAGCCCGGTCTTTTTTTCAAACTTGGCAACTTTTAAGATGTGCAGACTTCAGCCGGCTGGGGAATTCTGGGAGTTGAAGTCCGCCCACTTTAAAGTTGCCAAGTTTGAAAAACACTGCTCTGTCTGGAGCATATGTGAATATTCTTAGATTGGGGATTAACCCAAGGCTTGAATGAGAGAATCAGAGGGAAACACAGGAAGAAATCAAAATTCAAATAGACTTTAGTGATGGTGTTGCCATAAGGACTATCTAACAGTGCCCCCTTGAGGCTACATACACAAGTTGTTACATGACATTACTAAAGGAACCCTGTAACATTCTCCTATCAGATTTTAGTTTTCTTTATTCAGTAGCTAAGTTGTCTATGGAGATTCTCAGTCATCCTGGTCATGGTTATCCCAAAGGTCCATTTTTTTCCAAGAAGCAACTGGACTTCCTTGATTTTTCCTTTGAGGACATTTCCTTCTCATCCAAGAAGTTTCTTCAGCTCTGACTGGATGGTGGGGAATGGAAGGATTTCTACTTCTTGCAGCCAGCTGATCATTTGCATCCTTTTAAAGAGTTGTTGAGACCACTTGGGACAACAGATAAACCTCCAAGTGACCTCAACAACTCTCTAAAAGAATGCAAATGACCAGCTGTCTGCAAGGAGTAGAAATCCTTCCATTCTCCACCATCCAGTCAGAGCTGAGGAAGTTTCTTGGATGAGAAGTGAAACATCTTCAAAGAAAAACAAGAAAGCCTAGTTACCTCATGAAAAAACCCCTTTGGGACAGTCACTAAGTTGTGCCCCACTCTTTGCAACTCCATGGATCACAGCATAACAGGGCCCCTCTGTCCTCCATTTTCCCCAAGTCTGTCCACATTCATGTTCATTGCGTCAATAACACTTTCTGTTCGCTTGCCATCCATTTCTCCTTTTCAGTCTTTCCCAATAACAGGGTGTTTCCCAAAGAGTCCTCCCTTCTCATTTGGTGGCTGAACTATTTGAGCTTCAGTTTCAGAATCTGTCCTTCCAAAGGACAGTCAGGGTTGAGTTCCTTTAGGATGGACTGGTTGGAACTCCTTGCAATCCAAGAGAGTCTCAACATCTTCTCCAGCACCACAATTCGAAGGTATCAATTCTTCAGTGCTCAGCCTCCCTTGTGGTTCAACTCTCGCAGCCATACATTACGACTGGGAAAACCATAGCTTTGACCATTTGTACTTTTGTCGGCAAGGTGATGCCTCTGCTTTTTAATATGCTGGCTAGGTTTGCCATAGTTTAGTTTAGTTTAATGTTTTTTTATAGCCATAACTAGGTAACAGCGCCCCTCCTTCTCCGAATCCAATCTGGAAATAAGAAGGAATTTCCCGACAGTGATTAATCAATGGAAGTTTGCATCCCGGAGTTGTGGGTGTTTGATTGGACAACCAAATGTCTAAGATGGCATAGGGACTCCTGCCGCAGGCATGGGGTTAGACTAGAAGACCTCTAAGATCCCTTCCAACCCCGTGATTCATTTTGCTGAGTCTTTTTTGAAACCGATCTGCTCAATCTGCTCTCTGCAGGCATACTATAACTTCATATTACATCCTTCATGCAAAACTGGAAAGATGCGAGTCGGGTCCCGTTTTAAATCATTTTTAATTCTTTATACATTTGCTACCCAGTCCTGATTCCCTTTTCCTTTATGCTGTCCACACCTAGAATCCCATCGACAGTTCCGGCGGCGGAGGGTTGGACTAGATGACCTACAAGGACCCTTCCATCTGTTATCTCCCACATTCGTCTCAAAGTTAGGCACGTGTGAATCCGCCTCGCCCTCACACCCGGAAATCACCCGTGCCTAAACCGCCGCGCCTCCCGACCAATGAGCGCCTCTTTCGCCCGGCTCGCGAGGAGCCCACCAATCCGCGCGCCCGCTCCTTCCCACGTGACTGCTCTTCCTCCCTCCTCTTCCCCCCCCGCCCCACTTTTCAGCGCGCGGTCCTGTCCGTCACCCCGCTCTCCAGCAAGAGGCGCGTCGTGGCGTCGTCTCGAGGCGGAGGCGGGCCCTTGACGCATGCGTAGACCCGTCTTGCGGTCTCTTTTTTTTCCCCCCTTTTCCCCATCCCCCCTCTCTCCTCTCCTCTTTCTACCCGGCTACCCGGCATCCTTTGCGAAGTGACAACGTAAGCCGGTCGTGGCAAAGGCGGCGCCTGCGCAGTGAGAGGCGTTAAAAGGGAAAAAAAAAAAAAAGAGCCGGCTGAGAGGTTTCCCCGGCCGGTTGACGGACTGACGGCAGCGGTGGTTCGCTCGCCGACTCCGGAGTAGCCGCTTCGCCCTTCGCCCAGTCGGGTACGTCCCATGCTGAGCCTCGCTCTGGAAACAAGGTGGGGGAGGGCGAGTAGGTTTCCTCACCCCCCCACCCTCAGGCCATATCCACCTCCCTCCCCGCTCAGCCCCTTCCCCTCTTTTTCCTATGGGGAACCCGGTGTGAATCCTGGCTCCCCTCGGGCGTCTCTGGAGAGGGGAGTGGGTGGGCAACGATCTGCCCCCCCCCACACACATGGGATTCCCCAGGGATCTGCTCGAATGGCTTTGGGGGGGGGAGGGGGTTGCCTGGGTCCCCCACCACCACCCCCAGTTGGGTGGGAGGGCTGATCCCCTACAAGACAGCAAGGACATCCAAATTGGGCTTCCTCCTCACCCCCGGTGGGAAAAAGAGGCTGGGGAAAATAATGAATGGAAATCACCGGGTTGGTTGGTGGGGGGGCCAATGTCAAGTTCTGCCTTCATGAATCTGCCACCAATGCATTAAAAAAGGGGGGGGAGGTGGGAGATCCTTGGCTTGCTTTTCCTTCCTTCCTTCCTTCCTTCCTTCCTTCCTTCCTCCCTCCCTCCCCTCCCCTCCTCCTCCTCCTCCTCCTCCTCCTCCTCCTTCTTCTTCTTCTTCTCCTTCTTCTTTCTCTTTCTCTCTCTCTCCTCCCTCCCTCCCTCCCTCTCTCTCTTCTTCTTCTTCTTCTTCTTCTTCTTTCTTTTTCTCTCTCTCTCTCTCCTCCCTCCCTCCCTCCCTCTCTCTCTCTCTTCTCTTCTCCTTCTCCTTCTCCTTCTCCTTCTCCTTCTTTCTCTCTCTCTCTCTCTCTCTCTTCCTCCCTCCCTCTCTCTCTCTCCCCCCCCCCCCACACACAATGTTGGAATAATAGTGGGTGGCAGATATTCAGGTCCTGCTTGGAGGGGGAGGGGGCTGCAGGCAAAAAAATGCGGGGTCCGTTTAAAGATGTCTGGAAGGAGAAGTGTCCATTTCTCGCCCTTTCTCATCTTTCATCCCACAGCCTTCTCCTATTGGTTTCTTAGGCTTTATCCATTGTTGTTGGTAACTTGTAATTTCTGTTTGTAACTATGATTTATGAGGTATTACTTGCTGTTTTGTGTAAGTTTCCTCTTTCCGCTATGTATTCAAAATGAAGAGTGATTATATGTGTGTGTATACATACACACAAACTGTGTGTGTGTGTTTGTGTGTATGTGTGTGTGTATATATGCTACAAGCATATATGTATGTATGTAGCATGTGTATATGTGTGTTAATGTATGTGTTTGGGTAGATGTACTTTCCCTTGAGAGCACGCAACAGAATTTCGCTAATGTGGGCCATTGTGTTCACAGTGAAAAAAAATGACAATAAAGGTATCTTATATGTACACCGTGAGCTTATGCACCGGAGACGAATTCCTTGTGTGTCCAATCACACTTGGCCAATAAAGGAATTCTATTCTATTCTAAAGGGAGTCCTTGACTTGCAACAGTTTGTTTAGTGACTGTACAAAATTACAATGGCATTGAAAAAAGTGACTGATGCCCGTTTTTCACACTCACAACCTTTGCAGCATCCCCGTGATCATGTGATCAAAATTCAGATGCTTGGCAACTGGCTCATACTTATGTTTGCAGCATCCTGGGGTCATGTGATCACTTTTGGCAACCTCCTGACAAGCCTAAGTCAAAGGGGAAGCCAGATTCACTTAACAACCAGGTTATTAACTTATCAACTGCGGTGATTCACTTAACAACTGCGGCAAGAAATATCGTAGAATTTACTTAACAAATTCTCACTTAACAGATGATTTTGGGCTCAATTGTGGTCGTAAGTCGAGGATTACCTGTATTCTATTTCCAAATTGTGAGAAATGGGGGTTCCCGTTTATTTGGCCTGGTTTGGATCCCACCTTGAGGATCTTGCCAATTTCTGGGCAAAAAAGGATGCCAAAGAATTGCAGCAGGTTCCGAGAAGGAGTGGCAGAGGTGATCAGGAAACTATAGGTAGTCTTCAATTTACAGCCATTCATTTAGTGACCATTTGAAGTTGCAACGACACTGAAAAAAAGTAACGTGACCTTTTCACATTTTTGACAGTTGGTCACATGATCAAAATTTGCGTGCTTGACAACTGGCACCTATTTATGACAGCTGTGGGGTCTGGTGATCCCCTTTTGTGTCCTCCTGACAAGCGAAAGTCAACGGAGAAGCCAGATTCACTTAACAGTGTTTCTAAAAAAAATTCAGTAATTCACTTAACAACTGTGGCAAGAAAGGTGATAAAAATGGAGCAAAACTCACTTAACAACTGTTGTGCTTAGCCACGGAAATTTAGGTCGTATTTGTGATTGTAAGTCGAAGACTACCTGTAGTAGCTACGTTTTGTGAAGAGACGTGAAAGGAATTGAAGTTGTTTAGCTTTGGGCGGGGGGGAGATGGAGCAATAGGATAATATTTTTGGAAAAATATCAGGTTTCTCTTACCTACCCAACCGTGGGCTTTAAGATGGCTGGCCCATACAGATCTTTTAAATAAATTAGTGTCGCACAGAAGCTCAAGACCTGTGCTCTTTCCTTCCAAAGTTTTGGATTAATGCATTTAAGTAACAAAGTAAATTTCAATTTGCGGTACTTTTAGAAATAAATCCTAATCATAGAAGCACTTTGAGAGGAGAACTGTCAATGTAAAGAACTGGCTCAAATCCCTTCACTGAATGTGCCCAAGTGAAGTCCAGGTAACCATTTATCCCAGATACAGTTAGTCCTCAACATAGTATGATTCATTTAGTGATCATTCAAAGTGACAACCTCACTGAAAAAAGTGACTTATGAACATTTCTCACATTTATGACCTTTGTAGCATTCCCCTGTGATCAAAATTCAGATGCTTGGCAACTGACTCATTTTTATGATCATTGCTGTGTCCCAAAGTCAGGTGATCACCTTTTCCATCCTTATTGACAAGCAAAATCAATGGAAGAAACCAGATTCACTGAACCGTGTTACTAACTTCTTAACTGCATCGATTCACTTAACAACTATGGCAAGAAAGACCGTAAAGTGAGGCAAAACTCACTTAACAAATGTCTTACTTAACAAAATTTCGGGGCTCAATTGTGATCGTAAGTCAAGAACTACCTGTCTTGAATAATCTGTTTTCCTGCACTAAGCAAGAGGTGAAATTCAGTGGCTCAAATGATGTCTCTTCCTGATTTTGTGGTGAAAAGAAACATTTTGTGGTGAAAGGAAAGATGTTGAAACTCTGGAAAGAGTGCAGAGAAGAGCAACAAAGATTATTAGGAGACTGAAGACTAAAATATATGAAGAATGGTTGCAGGAATAGGGTACAACTAGCTTAATGAAAATAAGCGCTAGAGGTGACACATGACAGCAGTGTTCCAATATCTTAAAGGTTGCCACAAATAAGAGAGGGTTAACCTATTTTCCAGAGCACCTGAAAGCAGCAGAAAAAGCAATGGATGGAAATTAAATAAGGAGAGATCCAACTTAGAAATAAGGAGAAATTTCCCGACAGAACAGTTAATCAGTGGAATAGCTTGATTCCCGAAGTGGGTACTCCAACACTGGAGATGTTTACAAAGAGATTTATTTATCTGAAATGCTTTAGGGTTTCCTGCTTGAGCAGGAGGTTGGACTAGAAGACCTCCACGGTCCCTTCTACTCTATTATTCTGTTTTGTTATGGTTGATCTTGAGAGACATTTATAATTGAGGGGTTTCAACCCTAAGCTTCAAATATTCTCCTTCATTTGTACATTTATAATTCTATGGAGGCTTCCAGTGGTTTCCTCTATAGTGCTCATTATTACCAGCCAGACTTTATCAATGGGGATCGGAATGGACACCCTCCTTATCTGCTCAGTATCTTGCTTTTATGCTGGCTTGAGTTGAAATTCAAAACTTCTGAAAAATCTCAAGTTGGAAAAAGTTGGGCAGATCCGGCTAAAAAATGGCTGTATTTGTGCCATACACTTATCTGCATTTGTGCAACATATCTTGCACTTTTAGAAATTATGTATTTATGCATATAAATAATTTTAGGTATGTATTCATATGTCACCATTAGCTCTCACCTCACAATCATGAGGCTGTGAGTTCGATCCTAGGGAGCGGCAGATATTTCTTTCTCTGGGCATAATGAGAATATATCTGCTGAACAAAACTCTGCATTGGTGACAGGAAAGGCATCCGGCCATTAAAACCCTAAGCTTCATTCAGTTGGCCAGACTCCACCCTGCAAGGGATTATGGGGTCGTTAAAAGAAGATGATTCATATTCCACCATTACTATTTTTATAAATAACTCAAGTTGGCGAATATAACCTAATTTTTCTTTTCTCTGATTTTCCCCACCACAACAACTCTGTCAGGTGTGTTGGGTTGAGAGAGAGATTGTGACTGGGCCAAAGTTTTTGGCCTTTTGCCTTAGTTTCTTAGATATGATTCTAAAAGGGAATGTGATGACCTTGCAGATAAGCAGACTATTTGTCAGTGCACTGTCTTTTTGGACACTTGTGACACAAAGATGATACGAAGGAGGAAAATGGATGCAAATCAATTTGAAAGCTTTCAAGCCTTTTCTGTCTGGTTGGCATTGTATGTCAACCCTCCAAGTCTGTAACATTCTTTAGGATGAAATTGTTTTAATTTATTGGTTTTATATCATGAGACTCGAGGCCCATGCTGAGTGTTAAAAATAAGGCAGGCAAAAAGAATGCAGTTGACTTTTACCCAAACTTCTAATCTTTTGAAAATCTGAGGCATGTCGTTCTCACACTGAGCGTCTCTATAAAGTGTTTGGTACAGCATTGTTTAGTTAGCAAGTGCTGATTCAATTACAGTATCAATACATCTGTGCGTGTTCTCTTTCTTGACCAAAAGCTTAAGACATAAGCGTGAATCATTTGCACCATCTCTTGCCAGTTCTAAGAATCATTTGAAGGGATCAAAAAGGTAGAAACTCAAAGCAGAGATTTTTTTATATATATACAGCGGAATTGTATGATTAATCCATTTGGTATCTGTAGCTGGTTCTTTTTAATGTATTCTTCTTCTTAACCAAGCATTCTCTTGAAATAAATAATGTGGGTTTTTTTTTTAAATTAACTTTTGTTTGGTCGTGTTCAATTCTTGAAGACCACCTGGACAGGACCCTGACGTTTTCTTGACAAGATTTTTGCGAAGTTGTTCGCCATTGCCTCCTTCCTAGGGCTGTGAGAAAGTGACCGGTCTAAGGTCACCCAGTGGGTTTTGTGCTAAGGCTAGAACTCCCAGTCTCCCAATTTCTAGCCTGATGCCTTAACCATGACACCAACTTCCTCTCCCACCATGGCATATTCTTAAGTATATATGCCTGTGCAAGTAGAGGTTTTTAAGCTACTCATATGTCTGGTCAGAGGAGTGGTGGAGCTCTCGTTTCACCATCAGTAGCCTGTGAGTTTGATCCTAGGTAGAGGCAGATATTTCTCTCCCTGGGCACACTTGAGAATGTATCTGCTGAACAAAACTCCGCATTGGTGACAGGGAGGGCATCCAGCCATTAAAACACTGCTAGGTGCATTCAGTTGCCCAGACTACACCCAGCAAGGGATTGTGGGGTCGTTAAATGATGCTATGTCTAGTCAGTAGTTTGAGATCCCAAAAGCCGTAACTGCTTTGAAGTCTTGGTGGCTTAAAATTAAGAGCAACCAATAGAAGCATCAGGATTACGTGCTGCCCACAATCAACCCACGCTTACCTAATCTCCAGGTTTACGAGGCAATTAATTTGAAACAGGAATGATAAGGGTAAAGAATAAAGAACTTCCTTTCTGAATGGTATATACAGGTAGTCTTCGACTGATGACCGCAGTTGAGCTCAAAATGTCTGTTGCTAAGTGAGACAGTTGTTAAATGGGTTTTGCCCCATTTCACGGCCTTTCTTGCCATAGTTGTTAAGTGAATCATGTGGTTGTTATGTTAGTAATGCAGCTGTTAAGTGAACCTGGCTTCCCCATTGACTTTGCTTGGGAGATGGGCGTAAAAGGGGATCACTTGACCCCGGGACACTGCAGCTGTCATAAATATGAGTCCATAGCCGAATATCTGACTTTTGATCACATGACCATGGGAATGCTGCCAGGGTCATAAATGTAAAAAATTGTCATAAGTCACTTTTTTCAGTGCTATTGTAACTTTGAGTGGTCACTAGACTAACTGTTGAACTTCGAGGACTACCCTGTATAGGAAAACCTATTTGCTGTGTGAGCAGATGTCTATGGAGATTCTCAGTCATCCAGGTCAGTTTTTTGAAAGGTTCTTTTTTTCAAGAGGCCAGTGGACTTTCTTGTCCTTTTTCTGTGTCAAAATTGAACATCCCTGTTAACAGAGGGGGAAGGATAACAATGTCATCTGTCTCCAGTTTACAACACAGTCCTATCAGCAGTTCCACACCCATTTGTACTACTCAGTTGACCCTGAGGAAACAGATAAACCTCCAAGATACACACTGGACACACCCACACCTGAATACAGAATAAGAGTTGGAAGGGACACTTTAGGTCATCTAGTCCAACCTCCCGCCCAAGCAGGAGACCCTACACTATTTCTGACAGATGGCAGTCCAGTCTCTTTTTGAAAGCTTCCAGTGATGAAGCTCCCACCACTTTCGAAAGCAACTTCTGTTCCATGGGTTGATTGTTCTCACTGTTAGAAAATTTCTCCTTATTTCTAGGTAGAATCTCTCCTTGTTCAATTTCCATCCATTATTCCTTGTCTGGCCTTCGGGTGCTTCAGAAAATAAGTTGACCCCTTCCTCTCTGTGGCAGTCCCTCAAGTATTGGATGACTGCTATCCTGTCTCCCCTGGTCCTTCTCTTCACTAGACTAGCTGTGCCCAGTTCCTGTAACTGTTCTTCATATGTTTTAGCCTCCAGTCTCCTCAGCATCCTGGTGGTTGTTCTCTGCACTTTTTCTAGAGTCTCAACGTCTTTTTTTATAGTGTGGTGACCAAAACTGAACGCAGTATTCTAGGTGTGGTCTTACTAAGGCTTTATAGAGTGGTATCTCCGCTGAAGATGTTACCCAGCCTGGTAACGAAATGTTCAGAAACCAACTCACAAGCTCAAAGAACGAATCTTCACCCTCATCCTACACCTGAGCTACCGATATTCACTACTATTGCAAATCTCAACAGCTCTTTGAAAAGAGCGCAAATGACCAGCTGTCTGCAAGGAGTATAATTCCTTCCAATCCCTACCATCCTTCAGTCAGAGCTGAAGAAGCTTCTTGGATGAGAAGCAAAACGTCTTCAAAGAAAAACCAAAAATGCCAGTTGTCTCTTGAAAAAGCATTTTTGGGACATATGCGAATAGATATCCCCTGGCTAACTGTAGATTTCTGTTGCTGTTGAGCAATGGTTCTTAAATCGGGGGTAATTACCACCAAGTAGTGTGATTGACAAATCACATAGAACATGGATGAACAATTCTTCTACACCAGTAGACTGCAATTGATTATCATTTTGAAATTTGTCAGGACTCCGGGGTGGTTGTGGTGGTGCAGTAATTAGAATGCAGTACTGCAGGCTACTTCTGCTGACTGCCACTTGCCAGCAGTTTGGCAGTTTGAATCTCACGGTCTCAAGGTTGACTCAGCCTTCCATCCTTCTGAGGTCGGTAAAATGAAGACCCAGATTGTTGGGGGAAAATATGCTGTCTCTGTAAACCACTTAGAGAGGGCTGTAAAAGCAGCGTGAAGCGGCATATAAATGCTATTGCTATGAAGCCACATTCAGTGGAGATCAACACAAGCTTTAAGCTAGCTCAAAGTGACACAGAAAACCTTTCTTGTCAGGCTTGGGAAGGTACTTCATAGAAAAGCCATTATTCTGAAAGTACAACTAGTCCTTGACTTAAAACAGTTCATTTAACAACCGTTTGAAGTGATCATGTCCCTGAAAAAAGTGAATTACAAGCGGTCCTCAGACGACCATCCCAGCTGAGCTTCCCCTCGGTCACGTGATCATAATTCAGGCACATGACTGCTGGCATGTATTTACCATGGTTGCAGCATTCTGGAGTTATATGATCGCCACTTGTGACCTTTCCAGCCAGCTTCCACCAAAGCAAATCGAAGGGGAAGCAAGATTCACTTAAGAACTGCAGTGATTTGTTTAGTAATCATGGGAAAAAGGTGTAAAATTGGGCATGATTCACTTAACCACTTTACTTAAGCAATGGAAATTCTGGCTCCCAATTGTAGTTGTAAGCTGAGTACTACTTCTACTGCATAGTCTTTTAAAAATGTGAGAATAAACTATTTTCTGTTTTCATTCTGGACTGAATGTAGTCCTCGACTTACCACAGTTCATTTAGTGGCCATTCAAAGTTACAGTGACATTGGAAAAAAAGTAACTTATGAACATTTATCACACTTACAACTGTTGCAGCATCCCCATGGTCATGTGATCAAAATTCAGATGCCTGGCAACTGACTTACATTTATGACGGTTGTAGTGTCCTGGAGTTCTGTGATCCTCTTTTTGTAATCTTCTGACAAACAAAGTTAATGGGGAAATTAGGTTCACCTAAGAGCCATGTTACTAGTTTAAGAATTGCAGTGATTCACTTAACAGCATAAATGTTGGGCTCAATTGTAGTTGTAAGTTGAGGATTACCTGTATTCAAGAAATACCAACAAAGAACGTTTTAACTAAAAATAGCTTTACTATAGTCCCATGATGGCGAACCTATGACATCTGTGCCACAGGTCGCACGTAGAGCCATTTGTGCCAGCACGTGAGCTTCAGGCAATGTGCCTCACAGCTGATTTTCGGTGAGTTTGAGGCCTTTATCGGCCCCCCAAAGGCTTGAGGAAGGCTTTTGAAGGCTTTGCAAGCCGAAAACTCGTCCCATTTCATCACTTCCTGTTTTTCCGAAAATACCAAAAGTGACGAAACGGGACTAGTTTTCGGCCTGCAAAGCCTGCAGAACCCTCTCTCAAGCCTCTGGGAGGCCAAAAAAGGCCTCAAACTGGCCAAAAATCAGCTGTGAGGCTCAGTGCAGGTAAGGGGGTAGTGGGGAGGATTGTGCGCACATGCGTTGGGGGGCGCACATTGCCTTCTGGGTGCTGGCATGCAAGCGGGCGCACAATTTTTGGCACAGGAGCCCAAAAAGGTTAGCCACCACTGCTATAGTCCAAGCTGTGTGCGTTTTTCTGGATTAGCTGTCAGTGTCTTTTGATCTGAAATGGGTTTTTAGGAACCCTGTTGTTGTACAATAATGTGGCGTTACTTAAACAGCTTGTAAATTCTCCTCACACACTGCTTAGAAATAGGATTTTTATTTTATTTTATTTAAGATTCTCCTTTTAACCCCATCGCCAGAATGCTCTGTCTGCTATGCTTTTATGCTTCACTGTCTTTGGGCATCTGGTAAGAGCAGCTTAGCAACCCACCCACAGAGTTCCTTCAAGCGTAGAATTTCAAATTGCCCTTGTAATGTATGATACAGCATGTATCTCCTAACTTGGATTTAATCAACCATATATTTTTTATGAACTGTAATTTATTACTGGAATAGATAATATATATTTTTTTCTTCTATTAATTTCAGTCCTATTAAATGTTTAATGCATGTCCATCTTTCAGCATGTTTTTAAAGATGGGAGAGAGATAAGATAACCTTTATTGTCAGCTTTCTGTGTATAGGCACACAATAAAAAGTGAATCTTTCTCTCATCATCTTTTAATGTCCCCATAATCCCTTGCAGGGTGGAGTCTGGGTAACCCAATGGAGCTGAGTGTTTACTGTCTGGATGCCCTTCCTGTCGCCAAGGCAGAGTTTGTCCAGTAGATATATTCTCATTGTGCCCAGAGAGAGAAATATCTGCCTTTACCTAGGATCGAACTCCCAGACTCCTGATTGTGAGGCGAGAGCTAATGGTGGAATATGAATACATACCTTAAATTATTTACATATGTAAATAAATAACTTCTAAACACGCAAGATTTTAAGTATTTCTAAGGATTTGAACAGTCACTAAGGCAGTGTTTTTCAATCTTGGGAACTTGATGGTGTGTGGACTGCAAGTGTACGTTCCTCATAAAGATTTGGGATTCTCTTTCATTTCACTCCAGTCTGTTTTGCGAAGTTTTAATTGCTTTGTTTCATTAAAAGAAAAAAGATACCACTGGGGGTGGCCAAAAATAATGCAGTCTAATTCTCTTCACCTTATCCTTTCTGTTTCTTTCTTTCTTTCTTTCTTTCTTTCTTTCTTTCTTTCTTTCTTTCTTTCTTTCTTTCTTTCTTTCTTTCTTTCTTTCTCTCTCTCTCTCTCTCTCTCTCTCTCTCTCTCTCCCCCTCCCTCCCTCCCTCCCTCTCAAGTGCAATCACTTCTCATGCCACAATTTCAAAAACTGAAAAAAGCCAGGTTTTTTAATTTCCTAAGTATTAGGAAAGGACTTCTATCAAGTCCCCTCTCACCTTTTCTCACATGGGATAGGTGGCTCCAGCAGATGTTCTGGTTTTCCTTAAAACTTTTGCTGCAACTCTGGTTTTTATCGACAAAAAATGATAAAAGCATACGGGTGGGTTTTTTAAAAATATTTTGTTGAATTACCAGTTAAAGTTTAAAACATTTTGCATTTTTCCAGTTGTGAATATGCATCCTTCAAAATGGTGTCTGTTAAATAAAAGTTCATTCTTTTAAAAAATGCAAAGCCTGCTTTAAAAACCGTTCATGCTGCAAGCATCTCTCATAATGTTCCACTAGAATTATTCTCTTTATCTTTTTCATTGCAGAAAGAACATTTCCCTGACAATATTTATTAAATCTTGGTTCCCTTTCAAAGCACGGTTTGCAGAATGTGAGAATGTGGCCTGTTTTTTCCCTTCCTATCTGGCATTAATTGTGTTTTGTCACTGCAAGTAGATCATGGTCAAAGTACTACTTCATGCTGTGATAGCGGATAACCTTATTGATATTAACGCTGCGATATTAATGAGACATAATTCATATTTGATCTCCCAGCTGCTTTCAGAGTGACAATCCAGGGAATTCCTGTAGCATTTTCTGCTAAACTATAGGAGGAGAGGCAGAGCATGGGGGGTGGAGTCAAGTGAGGAATCAGCCTGGAATCCTTATGTTTTCACAAATGGTCTAATTCCAACCCCTTCTTGAATGTCCACATCAAGGGTGACTCGCAATCTAACTCCTCCTGCTTGCAACTTGGCAAAGAAATTAAGGGAAGGGAGAGGGAGAGAGGGAGAGAAGGAATCTTTGTGAGCCGTTTGCTGCCTGAAAAGGTCTTGGTAACTCAAGGTCATAAGCTGAAGGCTTTTGAAAGGTACAGACTGTTTTCCCAAATCAAAACGTCTAACATGGGTTGGTGGACAGTGGACACTAGGCAGCCTGGGGAAGGAAAAGGGGGTTTGATTATACTGTGCGTTGTGCCAAAACTTCAGAACGGGCTTAGCTTCTTCAGTGCCTGTATGGATCTGTCAGTAAAGTTTTACTCCTGGTAATAAAAATGTTCCAAAAGTTTCTTTTGCTGTACAGGCCAATGGGATGGTTGACAGCCATTTACTCTTTATCTATGGTCAACTTAGTGCTGACTGTTACTTGACTAAATCCTTGTGTACAGACATGAGCAATAAATCGTTTTAACTTAATATGTGGTCCTGACTTCTTTGCGCCTGACATAAACTCCTCTGTTGTCTAAATGTTGTTTGCATCGATTGTTTCTCTCCTGCAGGACCATGGCAAGTCCAAGATCAAGGAAAGTCCTTAAAGAAGTGAGAGTGCAAGATGAAAACAATGTAAGTAGCTTGGGTTACCTGCTCAGCCCCATAATGATTAAGCGGCCGTGAATCAGCTCCAGCTCATGTTAGATAATTAATGCATGTGGTTATTATATTGCCCATGCAAATTATTGGGCCAATTTGCTGCAAAGTATCAGTCTTTCTAACTAAACGGTATGACTCACATTGTTTGCAAGACTGAACCACGGTGGCGCAGTGGTTAGAGTGCAGTACTGCAGGCTACTTCTGCTGCCTGCCGGCTGCCTGCAATATGGAAGTTCGAATCTCACCAGGCTCAAGGTTGACTCAGCCTTCCATCCTTCCCAGATGGGTAAAATGAGGACCCAGATTGTTGGGGGCAAGAGGCTGGCTCTGTAAACCACTTAGGGCTGTAAACAGGGGTGGGCTGCTGGGGGCTCGCAGGAGTTGAAGAGAGCCCCTAGCTAAGACTGTGCGGGGCTCAGAGTGTCCCCAATAACCTCAGAAAGACAAACAGCAAGGGAAAACTCTTAATAGGTTTAATTGAAGTTCTGGGCATTCAGCCAAGAGCATTTCACACCTTGTAAAAATATTACAAGCTAGATAAACAATCCACTCAGCGCTTGGGAGGGAGAACCATTGCGAAAATCAGATAACATAGCCACTAGCTTCTGAGGGGATTAATTCTCAAATGATAAGAATCACTTAACTCACCAGAAACTCCACTAAGACTCCAAGATTCCTCTTGCAGTCATGGCTATTAAGCCTGGTTTCACCCAGTCTTTTATTTAAGTATTAAATGCACGAAATAATAAACAACTTTTTGGTATACATCTTTTTTTTATGTAATTACAGTAAAGAAGTGATGCCGAGTTGGCCACACCCATCCAGTCACATGACCACTCAGCCACACCCACCCAGCCAGTCATTAGGGCAGAGAGCCCCTTGCTAAAAAATTTGAAGCCCATCCCTGGCTGTAAAGCACTGTGAAGCGGTATATAAGTCTAAGTGCTATTGCTAAGTGCTATTCCTGAAAATGCCAAATATTTCTTGTTTATAAATACAGGTAGTCCTCAACTTGCGACCACAATAGAGCCCCAGATTTCTGTTGCTACGGGAGACATTTGTTAAGTGAATTTAACTCCATTTTACGATCTGTCTTGCCACAGTTGTTAAGTGAATCACTGCTGTTGTCAAGCTAGTGACGCCTTTGTTAAGGGAATCTATCTTCCCCATTGACTTTGCTTATCAGAATGTCGCAAAAGGGGATCGTGTGACCCCGGGACCCTGCAACCGTCATAAACATGAGCCAGTTGCCAAGAGCCTGAATTTTGATCACGTGACTTATGAGGTTGCTGTAACAGTCATAAGTGTGAAAAACGGTCATCAGTCTCAAGTGCCATTGTAAGTTTGAACGGTCACTAAATGAACTGTTGTAAGTTGAGGACTGCCTGTGCTGACCATCTTTTTCATTTTTTAGTTAGGCACAACATACTTCACAGTCATAAATAAAAGAAAATCCCAATGCAGTAAGAAAATACATTTCAAGGGGGAAGCGTTTGTGTGGCGGCATCACAACCTACTGTGAGGCAAGAAAAATGCTTCTGAGGGAAATTTTAATCTTCAGAAAAATATCCCTGAGTGAAGTGTTTTTACCCATCCTGTCAAAACATTTGATCCTTTAGCGAGATTTGTTTTGGAACGTGCAGCGGTTTTGAACTGGTATAAGTTTAGCTTACTTTCCATTTTTGAACACGAATCACTTATTCACTGTGTTTCACTGAATAACCACCTGGCATTCCTGCCAATTTTCAACAATTTTGATTGGTGAGCGTATCTATGGCTAATCTAGAGTGTCAACTCATAAAACATTCCTATGCCTGTTTTAGTGGTTGCCATTAAAAAAAGGGGGGGGGGGAGGGAGGAAGGAAATCTGGAAGAGCAGTGCAGCAGTTTGGAAGCAAAAATACATTCCAACTCTTCTCTTTAAAAGATTGTAACTGAAATACCAGAGCTTTTGCCTGCAAATATATTTCATTGGAGAACGTGAATGACGACACCCAGCCCCTGTATGTGCTCAATTGGAGAATCTGATTTATGACACACCCGGGGGGAGGGGGGACTGTAAATGACGTATGCCAGAGTTGGCTTCATACAGGGCAGGGCCGGTATGTCGCCTCGAATGAATCATTTGAAGTGTTTTGAAGTTTGGCTCGAGAATCACGATTTAATTAGGGCGATTGCTGGAATCCTGACATAGAGACTATTTTAAATGACCCCAAAATAGCAAGCGTAGAAATAATATTTTTGTGGGTGGCTTGAGTTAATGGTATACTACAGGGGTGTCAAGCTGGATATCTTCAACGGCCAGATCAGCATTGTAGTTCTCTGCGGGCTGGCATGAGGGGGTGGGCGGGATGGTGGCAGTGCGCCTCATTTTCGCCCTCCATGGCCTCCTGCAGCACTGCTGGCAGAAAACGGGTTGTGTGGCCCGTTTTCGGGCTGTTTTGGGCCTACTTTTGACACCCCTAGTATACTACATTTGATACATACTGCCTAGAAGGCAGCTTTTGATAATATGCATTCCTGTCTGTTTTCCTCGAATTTTCTGAGGAATGTTGACTGGTTCTAGGAACGTTAATGGTAACCTAATACTTCCTTGCAGTAGGATTAATCTTCCTGCTAATCAGTTAATCTTCCTTCTCCTCTCGCCTACCGTTAATTCTGTCTTTCTTCTAATTTTCCCCCCCCAAATGTCAGATTTGTTTTTCCACAGCTACTCCAGATTTCCACAGATGCTTCCTTAAAACCCTGGCCAGAATTGTTATTAGTATGCAAAAAGCAGGCCTGGCATTAATTCCCCAGAAACTCAACCCACAGTTGAAAAGCATCGGAAGATTCTGGGGTTTGATGCAACTAAATAAATAACTCCTGGGTTTTAAGTTGTCGTCACCTGCCCTTTCAATGAAGCAGCTTCATGCCTGTCTTTCTTTCCAGCTTGAGCATCAGTTTCACATTTACATAATTTTATCTGGCCTGAGCTGATTTCCAGCGCATGAGAATGATCTGGCTGCCACATCTGTCATCCCAGAATTGATTGGGTGATCTGACTGGCTGAGGGGATATCTCCTTCCTCCCTCACTGTTCCTTGAGCATCTCTCCTGAAGCTGTGGGCTTGGGGGTCACCTCATACAGATAGTCCTCGACGTACGACTACGATTGAGCCCAACATTTCCACTGCTGAGCAAGGCAGTTGTTTAAATGGGCTTTGCCCCATTTTGCGACCTTTTTTTTTTTTTGGCCATGGTGGTGAAGCAAATCACGGCAGTCGTTAAGTGAATCAAGC
This sequence comes from Pseudonaja textilis, assembly GCF_049901715.1. Taxonomy (NCBI): domain Eukaryota; kingdom Metazoa; phylum Chordata; class Lepidosauria; order Squamata; family Elapidae; genus Pseudonaja; species Pseudonaja textilis. The sequence goes on along the minus strand of NC_141992.1, from coordinate 8,392,988 downwards.
AGTCATTAAGCAAAGGGCTTCTTCCCCCATTGACTTTGCTTGTTGAAGTCTGGCTGAGAGGGTTGCAGATGGTGATCACATGACCCCAGGACAGTGCAATTGCCATAAATACATGCTAGTTGCCAAAGGCCCCCATTTTTGGGGGGTTTGACCATGAACGATGCAGTGGTCGCAAGTGTGAGAAGCGGTTATAAGTCACTTTTTTCAGTGCCTTTGTAACTTTGAACTAAGCAAATGATGGAAAGTTAAATTTGAACTGTTCCCCCCATCATGTGTGGTTGTATTATTTTTTTTTGTAAGATCTTTGTAGAGGTAGTTCTCAATTTGCGACCATAACTCAGCCCAACATTTTACGTCGCTAAGTGAGAAATTTATTAAGGGAGTTTTGCCCCGTTTTACGACTTTACTTGCCACCTCTGTTAAGTGAATCACTGCAATTGTTAAATTAGTAACACGGTCATTAAGTGAATCTGGCTTCCTCCGGGACTTTGCTTGTCAGAAGGTGACAAGGGGGGGACCATGTGACTCCCGATAACTGCAACCATCATAAATGTGAGTCAGTTGTCAAGCATCCGAGTGTAAATCATGTGACCAGGGGGGATGCTACAACGGTCATAAGTGCGCACAATGGCCATAGCTCTTTTTTTTTTCAGCACCGCTGTTAGCTGAACAGTCATTAAATTGAACTGTTGTAAGTCGAGGACTACCTGTAATTGTGTTACTTTTTTTCTTCTGTATGGGCATACACACTTTTTCCAGCCTCCAGTCAGCATAGCCTTGTGCTCTGCTGATACAGAACAATTAGCCCTTTAATTGTCTATTCTCCTGAAGCTTTAAATAGTTTTATGTGACTATTTTGTCTGCCCTTGGCAGTTTGCTGCTTGACAACTGCTGTGTTGTTTTTCCCCCTTTCACTTTCCAGTGCAGTCTCTCTCTCTCTCTCTCTCCAGATGATTTCATAATTCTTTAATCCTGCTTGTTAAAAGTTTTATATAATCTTTTTTTTTTTTTTTTTGGACCTTCGTTGACCATATTACGCCTCTCTTAAATCTCTTTCGTGATTACCCCAGCTGTAAATTTTCTTCTCATCTCTCAGTCTTCTTTCAAAACTATTTCTGCCCTTCTGTGTTGTCGTCTTCTCTTCCCCAACATTCTTACTGAAATAATCTTTCCATACTGTTTTCCTCCTAGGTGTTAAGCTAAAGTTCTCTCTTGTTGTCCTGAAGCTTTCATCTTCCATCTTTTCCTAACTATTGTGATAATTTCTTTGGAAAAACCACTTAAATCTTTTTTAATCTTTGAAAGGGCTGAGAGGGAGGGAGGGAGTAGTCCAAAGCCATCAAAGAAGGTTGAAGATGGGCTTGAAACTGAATTTCTCCAGTCCTAATCCCACTTCTTAACCATTATGGGTTTTTTCTTCTTTTTTTTGTTTTTACAGTCTCTCTTGTCTTTTTCCATAGTTCTTCAGACCCTTTTCCAGACATATAAAGTGTCTTTGGATTGATCTTCTGCTGTGCTCTGACTTTCTAGTTCAAAACCTTGCCTATTGTCTTCAATTGTCTAGTTTTATCCCATATCCCATAATGCAAAGTCTGTTTCAGAATCTGTACGTGTGGTGGCTGATTGTATTAGATTTTCCAAACTTCTGTTTCCTATTAAATTGTCGGTTTGATTTGAATGGCGTCCAGACGTAGTGCCTGCTTTTATGCCGTTGGAAGCAGTTTTCTGCTATAAACATTGAATTGTCTTCACAAAACCTATTTCTTTCATCATTGCATCTAACCGAATTTCATCGTCATCATCATCAATCATCATCAATCATCATCATTTTTCGTATTATTTCCCAGCTGTGCTTTGTACAACTCAAGGTGACGTATGAAAATGAGCACACTCCCCATTTTTTAACAACAATAGCAACAACTCTGAGAGGTAGATTGGATTGAGAGATAGCCATAGCCACCTGCTCTGCATCAGTGGTTGAGGATGGATCAGCAATCCTGGTTTTCCAGTCTGTCAGCCTTCAAGATTTTCTCTTTTCCCCCCCGCCCCCCTATTGCTTTGCATCTTTCGGCTGTCATAAGTAACGGGGGGAGGAGGGGGGATATGGTTATGGGAAGCGAGCTGGAGGTGTTACAAAACAGAACTGTATAAGTTGTGGGCCGGGGAAGGTTCTTGCTTAGGCCTCTGGCCTCTTGATAAAGAGCTGCAGCTCTTTATCAAAATATGTCAAGGTCAACGGACAGAGGCCTCATCACCACCTGGAGATGCCCACATGATGCCCACACAACTTTGAATTGGATGAGCCAATTGAACTATTGGGGGTGGGAACGTCGCCATCACTTTGTATATGTGATTTACGCGCCCATTTTCTCAGATTCAGAATTCTTTTGTTGCTACCACTTGATTTCCAGTAAAAGATATCTTTTCTCTAATTAACGGAGTCTGAGTATTTCTTTCTTGGATTTTGAATGGAGCGCCAGCTGACATTGTCCCTCTACTTTCACTGTTATACCAACTTGTCTGTCTGTCCCTCCATACCTTCTTGTGATTCATTTCCTCAAGGTGGTGATCACCTGGGAGAGTCTTTATATTAATAGACATACCTAAGCTTGATTTCGCCTAACAGTATTTTTATGAACGCTGCTTGTTGTTTTTATTATTTTTTTTATTGGATTTTTATCCTGGCATTGTTACTTTATCAGTAAATCAAGGTGGCAGATACACCTAAATCTCCTTCCTCCCCTTATTTTCCACACAGCAACAATCCTGTGAGGTACGTTGGGCTGAGAGACGACGATTGGTCCAAAGTCACCCAGCTGGCTTTCATGCCTAAGGCAGGACTAGAACAGGGGTGGGATTCAAAAATCCCAACAACCGGTTGTCTGCCTGGGTGGACGTGGACGTGGCCTACCGGAACTTTCAGGAGGGTCGTTTTTCGCTTTTCCCAGAATCCGGAGGCTTCCCTCGGGCTTCTGGGAAGGTGAAAATGGCCTCCCCCGGGCTCTGGAGGCCTTCCGGAAGTTGGAAACAGGCCCGTTTCTGGACTTCTGTAACTTCCGGGAGGGGCGTTTTTTGCCTCCCCAGAATCCGGAGGCTTCCCTCAGGCTTCTGGGAGGGCAAAAACAAACTCCCCCAGGCTCCGGAGGCCGTCCGGAAGTCAGAAACAGGCCCATTTCCAGACTTCCAAAACTTCCAGGAGGGCCTTTTTTCACCTTCCCAGAGCTTCCACCTGGACCCTGCATCCAAAATGGGCTGCGTGGAGACTCCTGGGAGGGGAGGGGCAGGGTGGAGTGGGAGGGGCCATCCGGTCGGTTCAACTGTTGGTTCAGCGAACCAGATGTAAATTTAACATCCGGTTCACCTGAACCAGCTGAATCCCACCCCTCGACTAGAACTCTCAAGTCTCCTGGTGATGAGTTCTAAGTCACTCAGCCGACTGTCAAGGTCCTAGGTTTACTGTGGAAAACTCAAAATCATCTCAAAATTAACACTAACCGCCTTCTCTTTACAGGTTTGTTTTGAGTGTGGTGCATTTAACCCCCAGTGGGTGAGTGTGACTTATGGAATCTGGATCTGTCTGGAGTGCTCAGGAAAACATAGAGGCTTGGGAGTTCATCTGAGGTTGGTCATTGATTATGCATTAATAATACAAGAAATTGATGCATCCTATTAATTTCCTTGTTTTTATGTATTGACTGAACAGATTTATAGAGTTGTCCATCTTCTACAATGTAGCCCTTGCTGGATTAGAAACAACAATAAAAGCCATTAAACCAGCCTCAAAATTTCAGGCATCCCGTAAAACAAAACACACCCCTTACATGTCTGTACAGTTTCACTGCTCTTCAACCTCATGCTGTCCAAGGCTTCAAAGCTTTTCCAGAAAAGGTGTCCCCAAAGGACAGGTGCCTCTTCCCTCCTATACTTTCTAGCCTGGATAGCTTTTTACTTATGTAAATTATTTATGCATTAAATTTATGTACCACCCATCTTGCTGTTTGAGGGTGACACTGAGCGGCTTACAATATAATAAAAAATAGATGTATAATAACATGTAAAAATAGATGAAAATTGCAAAATATTAAATATAAGACCGTGAGTTTGGAGCATCAAACGTGTCATCAGTCTAGAATCCCTTTCAGAGGTGGTATTCACTAGGTTATGACCAATACTGGAGAACCGGTAGCAGAAATTTTGAGTAATTCAGAAAACCGGCAAATACCAACTCTGACTGGCCCCGCCCCCATCTATTCTCTGCCTCCTGAGTCCCAGCTGATTGGCTGGGTCTCCTTTTGTTGCCCTGCACAGGAGAATGGAGCTGGAAGGCAGGTTAGCGGGGTAGGGAGGGAATGGAGATTTTGCAGCCACGCTTGCTATGTCCATCAAGCCACGCCCACAGAACCGGTAGTAAAAAAATTTGAATCCCATCACTGGTCCCTTTGCACCCACAAGAGATCTAAGTCCAGCCCACTATGAATTCCATTGACTCTTACTTACCGCCACTTTCCTTGGCCAGTTACTAGTTCCAATTCTTGTGGAACATTTTCTACCGGGCCGCCGGTTTGCTGGGCGCCGCCATCTTGTTTTGATGAGAAAGTGCTTCTGGTGAGCTTTTCCGGTTGGAAAGCGGCATTTGGGTCCTGAAGGAATCCTCGTGCTTTAGTTTCATCGAGTGGGGTGGTGGCTTCGAACAAAACTAAGGCGCGAGGATTCTTTCAGCACCCAAGGCGAGGTGAGCCAAGCGACCGTCCCGAAGCCGTCCCGAAGCCCATCGACAAAGGTACAAAGGAGGAGTTGAAGGTGGCGGGGAGAAGCGGGGGACGGCTGACTGGCCGGTCACTCGGCTCGCCTTGCCATGCGTGCTGATGCCGGTACCGGGCTGTGGATCATTTTGTGATGCCGGTACTGGGCCGTGGCACAAAAAGGGTTGGGAGCCACTGTTATAGAGAGTTTAAGCTTGCAATAAATCTTTCTGCTCACTTGAACTGCCTGGTTTTTCCTAATCCCCTGGGGTTTGACACCTTCTCTGTTACCGCACCAACCACCTCCAGCCTCCAGATTCTCTATCGGGACCCCATGCCAACTGGCCGAGCCAGGTTAAGTTTTGCTTGATTGCAAATTCATTTCTGCTGTTTGCTCCAAGAATTTTGGAAATTCTCAGGGAGGGGTAAGATAGGAAGCCAAATAAATATTCGAAATAAATACAATCAATCAATACATTTTCTCAATAAATAAATCGTTGTTTCAACACTGATGGCTATACCGGCATACTGAGAAGCCATTGAATTGTCGTTTACAGTTTTGTGCGGTCTGTCACAATGGACAAATGGAAAGACATAGAACTGGAGAAAATGAAGGCCGGCGGTAACCTTAAATTCCGAGAGTTTTTAGAGTCTCAAGATGATTATGACCCTTGCTGGTCGTTGCAAGAGAAGTACAACAGCAGAGCTGCAGCACTCTTCAGAGATAAGGTAAATCCGATTCAGCACGTTTTCAGTGTTCTTGGACCTACCGTGTTTCTCCTAAAATACGACCTACTCAGAAAGTAAATCCTAGCTTGATTTTTACAGGTGCGCCCAATATAAGCCCTATTCCCAAAATAAGACCTAATGAAGACCCCGCCCACTCCAGGGTACACAGGTAAAACTTAAGCTAGGGTGGGGGTTGGGGGTGTGTGGAGCTGCCCTACTACTTACCTTTGGATAGTTGTAGCCAAGCCTCGCACACCTCGGCCCATTTCTTCTGTGGCCAGTAGGGCTTTCCTGAAGGCTTCTGTAGCTGATAACAGAGCTCTGGATCGATCCGGAGCCCCGTTTTCGGCTACAGAGGCCTTCAGAAAAGCCTTGCTAGCTGCAGGAGAAATGAGCCTAGGTTGCAAGGTTTGGCTACAACTATCTGAAGCTGAAGAAGTTCCTGAAGGCCTCTGACAGCGAAAAGGAGGCTGGGGGGTGAGGCACGCAAGTGAAGTGAGTCAGTGGACAATATTTCTCCCCTGAAAATAAGACCTGGTGCCTGTTTTGGTGGCAAAAAAATTATAAGATGGTCTTATTTGAGGGGAAACACGGTTGATTGTTTTTTTTTTGAAAACTCCCATTTTTGATTCTGCATTTCTATGAATATTAAGTAATCTACACAAAGATTAGAAAGAGACTGATTTACAGTGTCAGAATTTCTCTATTTTGGCTTCTGCAGCATGTAATTATTGACAAACAGAACACTGAGTTTATACGGGTGGTCCTCGGCTTACAACAGTTTGTTGAGTGACAGCTCAAAGTTACAACAGCACTGAAAAAAGTGATTGTTTTTCACGCGACAGCATGCAGCCTGCTCACAGTCAGGTGATCAAAATCCAGAGGCTTGGCAGCTGACTCATATTTATGACGGTTGCAGTGTCCCCGGGATCATGGGATCCCCTTTTGCGATCTTCTGATGAGCAAAGTCATTGAGGAAGTCACATTCACCTAACAACCCTGTGTCTAACTTAACTGCAGTGATTCACTTAACGGTGGCAAGAAAGGTCATAAAATGGTGCAAAATTCACTTAACAAATGTCTCACTTAGCAACAGAAATTTTGGAGTCAGCTGTGATTGTAAGTCGAGGACTACCTGTAGTTTAGGGTAATTAAACAGCTATTTAAAAGAGCCACGGTGGTGCAGTGGTTAGAGTGCAGAACTGCAGGTTACTTCTGCTGCTTGCTGGTTGCCTGCAATTTGGCTCCAGGTTGACTCAGCCTTCCATCCTTCCAAGGTGGGTAAAATGAGGACCCAGATTGTTGGGGGCCTTAGGCCGACTCTGTAAACCACTTAGAGAGGGCTGTAAAAGCACCGTGAAGCGGTATATAAGTCTAAGTGCTATATTGCTATTATGAAGGCCGTGCAGGAAACAAACAACGAGTATTATTTCACACTCAACAGTTTTGACTTTCACACTTGAAATGTCCCAACTGCACCCTTTTCGACTGAAACTGTTTAAAGAAGGAATAATTTGCACATCCCTTCTCAAATCTGCACCACTCAAAACAGCCAAGGTTTGGCTCATGTCAAGATTAAAAAATCTCAGCAAAATGCAGGTGTTCCATTTTGTTTCTCAGAACCACCATACAGGTGTGATTGCTTTGAACCCACCACACTTCACAGCCACAGTCTTTTCCGTATCCCCTAGCTTATTATTGAAGAGTATTTCTTTTTCAGGAAAGTAGTGGGTTTTTTTTTTTTTTTAAAGCAGGCAAGTGAACATGACTGTGTTTTGTCTGCAACTTGTTCCATTTTTTGCAGTTCTGCAAATTCTCATCACCTGCCCAAATGAAGCATGTGCCATTTTTTTGAACCAACAAAAATAGTAAGAGGCTGTGTGGGAAGGAACCTGCTGAGCTCAGCATTCCTTGTGGCTGATCTGGAATTGTCAGAAGCATTCCCTTCGTGAAATTCACCCAGCCGTTCTTGCCATGAGCACTGAGATTTCTTACTGGCACTTGCTGTTTATTTTTATTTTTCTCTTTCAAGCTGTCTTAACTGATGACTTTGGTCCCCTCCTGTTATGAGTTGTCAGCAAGCCCATGGCCGTTTCCCTAATTTAAGGCCTTGGGACAGAACTGTGGGCGTCCTTGCAATTCTCTCTGCTCTGTGTAGCTGTCATCGAAGCTCCCAGAATAGGTGTGGGTGGCTTGTGAGGCATACATTCCCTCTGGAACATCCTTTGTGGTCCGAGAACCTCTAAGCGCAAACCGATTTGAACATTTTAGATCTGTTTTGGGAGGCGGTAGAAGGATGAGGAGCAAATTAGTGCCGAAAGAGCCCATTTGCTGAATATGTTCCTAGAAACCAGGAGTTCTAGTCCCACCTTAGGCATGAAAGCTGGATGGATAACTTTGAGCCAGTCACATCCTCCCAGCCCATTCCATCTTGGGCTTGTTGTTGTTGTGGGGGAAATAGGGAAGGAATATTCCAGGAATATTAAGTAGTTTTACCATCTTGAGCTGACAAACTCTCTCTACTGCTAGTGCTCGACTTAAGAGTGGCGACTTAAATTAGGATGGAGCTACCTTGGAGTTATTTACCATCCATTGACTGAACTTCAAGCCACTTGGCCGCATATACAACCATTCCCTGTGGTTGTATGTGACGTGGTCACATGACCACATTTTACAAGACATTTTGTTGAGAGCCAGCACTTCCGGATTTGGGCAAACTTGCAGCCATAGCATACCATCGATTTGCTTAATGTCAGTAGGCCTTGCTTAACGACCGCTACAAAAGTCGTAAAATCAGCCCGGGCACAGGACTGTAAAATCAGCTCGAGCACACAACTTTTATGGCAGGCTCCATTATGGTTGCATGTCGAGGTACTTACTATCCTGTGCAGGAAAATATATATATATAACAATCAACAGAAAAGCCTTGCATCAGTAGTAAATGTAAGAACGGCTTCCCCAAAATTGGCCTAGTAGTCTCACTGAGATCTAAGGAGTGGATGCATTTTGCCAGTTCGAGAGAGAGAGATTCATTCATTCATTCATTTTGTCTGCCGCCCATCTCGCTATCTCTGATAGCATTGATAACATCTTAGTGTCACTGTCCAGAATCCCAGGCAAGACACAAAGAGAAAATATCAACTCAGAGTAAGAAAACTTGTCTGTCTCTATCTCAGGACAAGGGTCTGAGATATTTTATAGACCTTTTGTGTATAGAGTCCAATTGTGTTCAACCTATCCTGTTCTTGTTGCGCAAAAGCAGGGATGGGGAACTATGGCCCTTTGATGACTTGCAGACTTCAGTTCCCAGAATTCCAGAGCCAACTGAGGAATCCTGGGAGTTGAAGTCCGCAAGTCATAAAGGCGGCCATCTCTGCACTAAAGAGTTTGTTTATTCAAAGTCCTTTTTTTCCTTTAGGTGGCCGTGTTAGCTGAAGGTAAAGAGTGGTCCATTGAAACCTCTGCTGCTCGGAATTGGAGTCCTCCTCAGCCCAAAGTTGCTTTGTCCTCAGCTCATCGGTAAACATCCCTCGTTTGGGTTCTATTTTAAAGCTTTAACTTTTACTACCAAAGCACAGCCCTTTGCAGCTGAACATTTAGTGAATATATGTGCAGGTGTAAGCGAGGGCTTACGTCACTCATTCCTCCTGAACAGAAAGAACAGAATGTAAATCTGACAAAGAGAAAAACAAGCCAATTAACTAAAAATAAATCTACTTGTGAGCAAAGGGTGGATTTGCAATGTCTGCTCAGAGAGAGAGATTGTGCGTGTGCCCAACTTTTCCAGGTTAGCCAGTAATGTGGCACGTTTCGTGTCGTACTGTGAGACAAAAAACAACAACAACCCATGTTTGTAATTTAATAGGTGTCGTCTTTCTGTAGTTCCGTTTTTGATGTGGGTTTTTTTTGTGTGTGTGTGCAGAAGCTCTGGAGGGCAACCGCAGAATGCCGGCCCCACTTCTGATAAAGCATTTGAAGACTGGTTGAATGATGACGTTGGTTCCTATCAAAGGTAAGCGTTCTAGATGGAATTTAGCCAAAGGCCTTGAAGAATCTATTTTTTTTTTAAAAAAAAAGATGCCTTCAAATCAGTTTTGACTCAAAATAACTGCCAGGACAAGTCCCTGCAGTTTCCTTGGCAACCTTTTGGGAAGTGGTTAATCCTTGCTTCCTTCCTAGGGCCAAGAAACAATAACTGCTTGAGGCGGAACTAGAACTCGGCTCTCCCAGTTCCTAATCTGGTTCCCTTTAGCCACTAAACCAATGTTTTTCAACTTTGGCAACTTTAAGTTGTGTGGACTTCAATCCCCAGAATTTCAATTCTGAGAGTTGAAATCCACGCAGCTTAAAAGTTGCCAAGGTTGGGAAACATTTCACTGTACCTAAGTGGCTCTTGAAGCACTTTAAAGACTGACAAATGTATTGTCATTATAAACAGCTTAATCCTCCTTTCCTTTTGTGTTCCCATTCAGTGGCCAAGAAAATCGCTATGTTGGGTTTGGGAACACAGTCACTCCTCCCAAAAAGGAAGATGACTTCCTGAACAACGCTATGTCTTCTCTCTACTCGGTAAGTCGAAATCGTTCGTAGGTGTGCTAATTCAAGACGCTGTTTTGCTGTCCTGTCATTTTTAATTTTTTTTTTAAAAAAGAATAAAATTAGGAATCCTAATATGACTGGATGATTTTACTCCTGTCTGGAGTGGAAGTTAAAAGATTTTGTTCTGACCCAGCTCCCCAAATACAACAAACCCTCTGTAGTTGAAGCAATGATTCCTTTATTAGGAGCGCCAGCAGCCCAGGTGAAAATTTTCTTTTTCACCGCAGGTTAATACGTCTGTCCAGCAGGGAGATGAATAGTTGTCTGCCTATTTATCTCTGCCCCCTGCCTTTTATCCCCAAAGCTAGGGGGGCGCGCTAGCAATGGTGGCTCTTCTGCCTCAAGGACCGGCCCATAGATTTCCACTGCTCTCCTCTCCTCTGCCTTCTGTGCATCCACGCATCAGGCACTGGACCCAGTTGTTCCTCCTTTTCCTCATCAGCCACCTGCAGACCTGGAGGCTGTGGCCTCTCCCTATGAGGGCTGCCTGATGATCTAGGCTCTGCCTCTGTCTCTTTGTGACAGCTCCACTTCCTCTTCCCCCTTGGAGCTCTCAGTTTGCCCTGATGCTGACCCTGACTCCCACGCTGCCGCCTCCTCCTCCTCTGATTCTGCTGCTGGAGGGGCTGGCAGGCAGACAGGCCCCAACAGATTTACAGTTTTAGATTATTGAAGTCCACGCATCTTCACGGAACCATGTTTGGAAAAAAAAAAAAATTGCCGTGAAGCTTTGGAAGGGTGAAGGGGTCAGGCTGCAAAACTTTTGTTTCCCCGAAGCTGATCTAAAATGAAGCAGAAGTAAAACCAACTTTTCCTTCAGGTTTCATTCTATATAAATAACAGAGTCGCGTTTTACTTGATAGTCGACCTGGGGATCCGAAAGTGGCAGCCCAGACCTGCAACGTAGAGAATCTCTTGCAAATTCCCTTTGTTCCCTTTGCAAATTTCCCATCTCTCTCTTAAGCATGGAACCTTTTAAGTATGGACTCTGCATCAATGAACAGTTGTGTCTATGTTTTGCACATTCCAGGCCTAGGCTCATGTCCAAATGTGTAAGTTTTTGGACACTGAAGTATCTCCCCAAAGTAGGACTACTAACCTTCAATCTCTGTTTTTTTAGGGCTGGAGTAGTTTTACATCTGGAGCAAGCAAGTTCGCTTCTGCAGCTAAAGAGGGTGTAAGTAAACGTTCTGACTGGCAAATGGATCTAGGGGTAGTCCTGGATTTACAACCGCAATTGAGGCCAAAATTTCCAGTGCAAAGCAGTTGTTAAACGAGTTTTGCCCCATTTTACAGCCTGCCTTGCCACAATTATTAAGCGAATCCCTGTGATTGTTATGTTAATAACCTATGGTTTTCTGCCTTTCCCATTGACTTTGCTCATCAGAAGGTCACAAAGGGGATCATGTGACCCCAGGGACACCGCAACCATCATAAAATATGAGTCAGTTGCCAAGCGTCTGAATTTTGTTTGCGTGACCGACCATGGGGATACTGCAGTGGTTATAAGTGTGAAAAACAGGAACTGGGCTTGGCTAGTCTAGGGAAGAGAAGGACCAGGGGAGACATGATGGCAGTCTTCCAATATTTGAGGGGCTGCCGCAGAGAGGAGGAAGGGGTCAAGCTATTTTCTAAAGCATCCGAAGGCCAGACAAGGAACAATGGATGGAAACGGATCAAGGAGAGATTCAACCTGGAAATAAGGAGAAACTTTCTGACAGTGAGAACAATCAACCCATGGAACAGAAGTTGCCTTTGGAAGTTGTGGGAGCGCCATCACTTGAGACCTTCACTCACAATAATGCTACATGCATAAGTATAATCTGGACTTTTAAAAAAAGATTCAACCTTTATTACAACCAACCTTCACGAAGAGACTGGACTGCCATTTATCAGAAAAGGCGTAGGCTTTCCTGCTTGGGTAGGGGGTTGGACTAGATGACCTACAAGGTCCCTTCCAACTCTGATTATCTGTTATATCTGTTACAGTCATAAGCCACTTTTTGCTGTGTCATTGTAACAAATGTAATAACAAGAGAAGTCAACAAGCAAAGACATTGGGGAAGCCTCACTTAACAGCCGGGTTACTAACTTAACAGCTGCAGTGATTCCCTTAACAATCATGACAAGAAAGATTGTCAAATGGGGCAAATCTCATTTAATTATTGTCTTGCTTAGCGATGGAAATGTTGGGCTCAGTTGTGCTTGTCACTCAAGGACTCTCTGTATGTGATTTTTCAATAAAAACTAGTTTTTTTTTTCAAAACGAGCTTGAGATAATTTTCAAAAAATATACATGGAACAGCTGAGAGATGCAGATAGCTGACTTCGGGAAAAATTGTGATGTTAAGTGGCCTCGAATAACCAGCCTACAATGTTTTCATGCATTGCTTTCTAGTAATTTCTCTAGACCATCTGCTGTTTAAAAGTAAAATGGCTCTGGTATTTCCTTGTAATATTAAACAACCACGGTTCTTACGAATGTATTAAAATATTGCTTAGGCTGTTCAAATGCGAAGGCTCACAAAACAAAGCTCTATAAATTGCTGTTACTCACCAAGAAGGCTATTATTGAGATCGTGTCTGTAATAATAGCATTTATACTTGTCATTGTACCCTGCATTTTCCTGTCTGTGCATCTGTGTGCGTTTTTTCTATAGCGTTCAGACTTGATAGATTTGTAATATTGCTTCAGACAAGTATGAAAGATGGTTAGACTCATTCAAAAGAAACGAATGAATGAATTGGGTACATTTAGGTAGTATTAAAAAACCTTTTGAGTGGTACACATAATTTGGGATGCGGGGGCATAATGGTTTCCAGTTCCTTAAGATGCTAAGAGGTGGGCATATTTAAGAATTTTTTTTAAAAATAATCCTAGAATTTGCAGAGCATTTGAATCTTTGATTGTTTTAAAAGGAAACATGGAATCGAACTAAGACAATTTTGCTTTTGTTAACAGGCTAGCAAGTTTGGATCTCAAGCAAGTCAAAAGGTAACTCTTGCAAATTACTGAATACTAAAAATGTTTCATTGGTTCTCTTTTCCTTGCAACTTGCTTTCCTAAATCTTAGAAATAACACTTAGTGTTATTTAAGGGTTACATGACAGATGAAAGTAAGGGATTTAACCCATTGACTCTTTAGTTGCCTGATTAGTTATTTGCTGCAGTGTTGAACAACGAAAGCCCTGTTTTTGTCCTTGGCATCAGCTTGTATTAGCAGTAAATTTTGCACTCCAATTTCAGGCTGTTGAAATAAGCGAGCACGTCCTCTAAGTTAGACTTCGGTAACAAGGCACATCGTATTTCTTATCCTTTCTGAATGCAGATGGACATAACTGTCCAGAGCTTACAGCAGGTTGGAAGATATGCCATGTTGTATTCCCAGCCCCTGCATTTAGACAGCAGTTGTAAGCCCCACATAGACTGTGGACACAGTTTGAAAGCTGTGTAGTTTGGTATTATCCATTGAACCTATATCTTATGCCAAAACAGTCATTGTATATGTGGATGGATGGATGGATGGGTAGGTAGGTAGATTTATTGACAATTGATAGATGATAAATAGAAGATAGAATAAATGATAAATTGAAGATAGAAGATAGATACTGGAGATGATAAATAGATAGATACTGGAGATGATAGGAGATAGATAGATAGATAGATAGATAGATAGATAGATAGATAGATAGATAGATAGATAGATAGATAGATAGATAGATACTGAAGATGATAGATAGATAGATACTGGAGATGATAGGAGATAGATAGATAGATAGATAGATAGATAGATAGATAGATAGATAGATAGATACTGGAGATGATAGGATAGATAGATAGATAGATAGATAGATAGATAGATAGATAGATAGATAGATACTGGAGATGATAGGAGATAGATAGATAGATAGATAGATAGATAGATACTGGAGATGATAGATAGATAGATACTGGAGATGATAGGAGATAGATAGATAGATAGATAGATAGATAGATAGATAGATACTGAAGATGATAGATAGATAGATACTGGAGATGATAGGAGATAGATAGATAGATAGATAGATAGATAGATAGATAGATAGATAGATAGATAGATAGATACTGAAGATGATAGATAGATAGATACTGAGATGATAGATAGATAGATAGATAGATAGATAGATAGATAGATACTGAAGATGATAGATAGATAGATACTGGAGATGATAGGAGATAGATAGATAGATAGATAGACAGATAGATAGATAGATAGATAGATAGATAGATAGATAGATAGATAGATAGATAGATAGATACTGAAGATGATAGATAGATAGATACTGGAGATGATAGGAGATAGATAGATAGATAGATAGATAGATAGATAGATAGATAGATATACTGAAGATGATAGACAGACAGACAGACAGACAGACAGACAGACAGATAGACAAAGGTAGCTAAGGTAGGGTGAAAATCTAGTAGGAATAATTGTGTGAAACGGTTAAACAGAACCTAGCTTCAGTTTATATTCTTGTTGTACATCACATGTTTTATGCACATTTTATGTTTTATCTGACAACTACTGAATGTATTATTGCCATCTGAGGGTTTTTTCCTTGACGCAGGTGAATTAAAGAGACAAGATATCCAGAACTATTCAAGTTGCTTAGATTGAGAAACACTGATCTAATGCCATGTCTGCCTAATCCCTGCATGAAACTATGCAACCTGTTATTCTAATCATGTGTCAGCTCCAAATATTAATTCATGAATTAATGTCTGGGGGAAGATTAACCGAATATCGTTCCTTGATGCTTAGAGATATTATGTTTAGCGTTCCAGCAGGAGAAAATGTCATACCTTCATAGTGCCGTTTGTAGGAATTGATTTATGTGCCTATGGAGTGGCACAGAGGAACAGTGCACACTCCACACTGTGATTGTGTAGATCTTTCTTCAAGTGGGTATTCTGTTGGAAGTTATGTGCAGAGAACCAGTTCTTATAAGTGTCACTTCTGTTTAGCTTCTCTCCCAGGAGGACTGTATATATTCAATAGATTATGATATATTCATCCTAAGTAAAAAGCTCAGCTACCTGGGGTCATATTTGTGCTGATAATATGTAATACACTTTTGCTAAAATTTCCTGTTTTCTATGATGCTAGTATACATTTCCCCGAAACTGTGCAAAAGAACATTTAGAATCTTTTTGAGGTCTGCGTTTAATTTGGAAACAAGCAGGTGTCGGATAAAAAAAGTACACTAGTTTCACTATACCTTATGTTCAGGCTTTATATAAATATAATTAAACTGTAGGAGATCTTAAGTCAGAAGTTAACAATGAAGATTCAGCCCCAAACGAGATTTTGTTCTGCGTATTAAGATAAGCTTTTGACAGTAAGCACATCATAATCACAGTGCTTGCTTTTGGGAAAAGGAATATTTGGGCTCCAGTGCATTAATGCTCAAGAAATATTTGCAATCCTTTCTCTTAAGCCTTTCTCTAACTTTAAAGAATATATTTTCTAAAACAGAATAGGGTTGTTACAATATTACTGTGTTTTTTTTCTTTTGTGCTTTCTAACAGAAGTCATAGTTGCCTCCGCAGCTACTAGGTTAACCTTGTTAATTAATATAAGTAGTTATGCATGTATTTATTCGAAGCTCTGGTACTTCTCAACCTTGCAAGTCTAAGATGTGTGGACTTTCAACTCCCAGAATTCCCCAGTCAGCATGCCGGCTGGAGAATTCTGGGAGTTGAAGTCCACACATCTTAGACTTGCCAAGGTTTGAAAAACGCTGCACTAGAGACATTCACAACATTTTGAATCCAACCGATTTGAATTCAAAACGCCGTGTCTTCAACATAAGACATTTAGTTTTGAATGAGGGATGAGCACTTGAAGCACGTAATGGGGTTTTACATCAGGAGAAGGGTGCTATTTCGTGCCTGAAACAAAACGTTTTGAATTTTTAATCCCTCCAGGTTGAAACAGTTCGCACTCCATGAGCAAGCATTTAACCTGCAATTCCCCATTATCAGCTTTCCTGACAAGCTGCAGCCCGTGTTGTTCTTTCTTTATCAGATTGGGCTATACCCTAAATGACAAACCAGTTTGTCACATTAGCAGGTTGAGTTGTTGCTTTCACTTTGGCGATGACATGTTAGGTGGCAACGTGTCAGTTTGGCACATTAGATAAACCAATTTGCCACTTCCGTTAGCAGGCACTAGTACGTAGGACAAAACAGTATATATATATATATATATATATCTTGCTTTCTTGCCTAGGATAAACTAAGTGCTTTTAGATCTTTCGCTAAAAGTTGGTTCTTCTACTTCCTCTGCTGCCTTTCTTGTGCTGCCCGGGTGTGTAAAGTTTTGGGGCCAGAAACAGCAGGCAGAGCCGGTAAAAGCTCTCTCTCCTTGTGCATGGGTGCTTCGTAACTGTGCTGAGTTTGTACACCTTGCTGCTAGCTGTGTTTTCCCCCCCCTTTCCTCCCTTTTCTCCTCCCACAAACACACTCCGGGCAAAAAGCCACCGCCACGTTTTTTTTTTGGTCAAACGGTATTGTCTCCATTTTCCTGTAACGTCGGCTTGCTTCAAATAGGCTGCCTCGGCCGGAGTCTTAAATATACATATATTTATATCTATTTAAACCCACGGTGTTTGGTTCACGTTGACATCCCGGAATTCATTTGTCATGCGAGTGGCGAGTGGGATCACCAGGGAATTGCAGCCAGATTGATTGACGCTTCTGATTTTGGGCGCAGTGAGGGAGTTTTCTCAAAAGACCCAACCTAGTGGGAGAGAAAAGGTGGCAGGGCCCGTAGTCAAAAACTTCTGCTGGACTTCAGGGTGCCGTCTCTTTTGTAGATCAGGGATTGCAGCATTTTAACGTTCCTCAGACCAGAAAGTCATATTTCATCAGCGGTGGGCATGTTTGCCCTAATTAAGGACACTGATTAAGGTGGGAATACAGGGAGCCCTCAACGTACGATCACAATCGTGCCCAACATTTCCGACCATTCATAGTGGCAACAGCATTGAAAAAAGGGACTTCCAGTCGGTCCTCGCACTTACAACCTTTGCAGCATCCCTACGGCCCTGTGTTCAAAATTCAGGTGCTTGACAATTGGCACATATGTATGACAGCGACAGCATCCTAGGGTCATGCGATTGCCACTTGCAACCGGTTTCTTCGTCATCTTTTAACGATCCCATAATCCCTTGTGGGATGGAATCTGGGCAACTGAGTGGAGCTAAGCAGAGTGTTTTAATGGCCGGATGCCGCTCCTGTTGCCAGTGCGGAGTTTTGTTCAGCTGATATATTCTCACTGTGCCCAGAGAGAGAGAAATATCTGCCTCTATCTAGGTTCGAACTCACAGCCTCCTGGTTGTGAGGCAAGACCTCTACCTTTAGGCCACCGCACCACTCAAACTCCTGCCAGTTTCTGACAAGTAAAATCGTTGAGGGAAGCTGGACTTGCTTAACAACAGCGTGTTCCACTTAACAGAAGGATTTTCTCAACAACCATGGCCGAAGTCTTAAAAATCAGGCACAACTCATTTAACAGCCACTTTGCTTAATTACAGAAATTCTGGTCCCAGTTCTGGTCGTAGATCAAGAACTGCCGATAACTTCTAGAAAAATCAAGACGCAAGTCGCTCCATTTCTTCTTTTTTTTTTTTCTCTTTACAACTTTGGTTAATCATCTTCCCTTCCATTTTGTCAGGGGCTCAGCAATCCTCTTTTCAGTTGTTGTTTCAGAATAAGGCTCCTGAACGTACAGATGGTCCTTGATTTGCAACTGGTCTCTTAGTGTGGATGCCTCGTTTAATGGCCAGGCTCCATTACGGTTGTAGGTCAAGGACTGTCCATAGGTCTCCCTTTCACCTCAGTGGAAAGCCCCAGCCCAAGGATAAGTAACCGCCCTATTGTCTTGTGTATTTCAGTGTCCTGTCCCTTTGTGTTCTCGTGTCTTGTGCTTCAGGCTGACTCTGTCGCTTGTCTTGGACAATGCTTAGGACTTGGTCTTTTTTTTAAAAAAAGTATGAATCTCTACGGGATGCTTTGTGGAGTGGTACGTGTCAGGTGTGACCTGCGGGGAGGAAAAAAAAAACAAAAGTGTTAACTGATTTTTGTTTTGTTTTGTTTGCTTTTAACTAGGCTTCAGAGTTAGGTCAGAGTTTAAATGAAAATGTTCTCAAACCTGCACAGGAAAAGGTAACTTTGGAACGAAGTACATGACTTTTAAAATGCACTTTCCTTCTGAACTGAGTAAGCTTATTCAGTATGAATTATGTGTATTTGTAACGTCAGTGTCAACCTACGATCCCAAATCTCATCACTTTATAGGTCTTGTCCAAACCTTCCTTGGGTTATATTTCAAGATATCAACCTATAGAAGAGAAAGGAGTGGAGTTTGCTCTGTTTATATACAAGTGGTTCGTTTTATCAGTGTTGGTGGGACTTCCTTCTTGCACTGATGATGTTACCTAGTTTGGTAATGAAATGTCTGCAAGAAACAACCAAACTTAGAGAGCATCCCAGTAAATTGATAGCCAAAATTCTGACTTGCTGATTCAGGTCAGTGTGCAATGTTGCTTTTCCCATTCGTCTTTCCCTCTTGTTCAGACCTTCTGTCTCAAATTCCTAATTCTTATATTGCACCAGGATTTCCATTTTTCTAGGAAAAAAAAACCTCAAGGTGGAATCCAGTCTCTCCTTTCCTGCCCCCTTCCCCCCAACAGCCCCTAAGGTAGGTTAGTTTGACCAAGATCAGCCAATGACATTTGGGTTAAACCAGCTTGTACCTTGGTTTGACTTTCCCTAGTCACTCCTAAGAGCTCAACCCAGCCCTCTTTTGTCAACTGACATATTCCCTATCAGCAAATTATGACACTGGGCCCAAGGGAACAAAAAATAACTTTACTTTTGTAGAACAATCATGGAGTATTTCAGTAGCTCTGTATTTTTTTAAGAGGCAACTGGACTTTCTGGTTTTTCTTTGAAGACGTTTCGCTTCTCATCCAAGAAGCTTCTTCGGCTCTGATGTGAAGCAAAACATTTTCAAAGAAAAACCAGGAAGTTCAGTTGCCTCTTGAAGAAAACACCTTTGGGACAACCATGACCTGGATGACTGAGAATCTCCATTGAAAATGGTTCTGTAGTATGGATTAAAAGCAAATTGCAATGTGTCGTTTCTCTTAGGATATACCGCTATGTTGCATGACTGTTACTTGAGAATGAATGTATACGGGGAAATGCTGGTTTACCGCATCTGTTTGCAACCCTTCAAGTTGGAAGCTTACTTATTTGGCTGGAGGGCTCTTCAAACTTCCGTGATAAAAGCATTATTTGGGTGACTGTACTTCCCCAAGAATTGTGTCCCATGTTGCTAAAAAGAAAAGAGAAAGAAAGAAAATGTTCAGTCTTTGAATGATCAGTGGCAAAATAACCAAATATGATAGATGCCCTCTAGAAAGACAGTATGTCTAAATTAGATATAGAATCATCCCATTCAGTTGTGTGCTTGAGGGTGAATTCTGGACATCAGGCTACCAAAGAGAGTACAATGAACTTCTGCATGCAGAATTCTAATTAGGGTCACTCTTAAAAGACACAACCTTCTGCTTTATACTGATCTCAATTCTTTAATAATTTCTCTCCTTCCCTCCGTCTCTCTCTCTCTTTATATATATATATGTATATATGTGTGTGGGTGTGTATATATGTATATTTGTTTTCTTAAGTTTTCGCGGGTACTTACATGTATGGCATTCAGCTTTGTTCAGGTATTTTCCCACGTCATTGTAGTTGTGCTTTTAAAGTTGTAGCAACGTTTCGGCAGAATCTCATCTGCCATCATCAGGCTTCTGTATAGTGTTCATCTGTGAGTCAGATTTTTACTGTGGTTTCAGATTTAAATTTGGGATGAAGAAAAAACCATTCTGGCACAGCAATAGGCTGCCCCAAATTTAAATCTGAAAACACAGTAAAAGTCTGACTCACAGATGAACACTATACAGAAGCCTGATGATGGCAGATGAGATTCTGCCGAAACGTTGCTACAACTTTAAAAGCACAACTACAATGGCGTGGGAAAATACCCGAACAAAGCTGAATGCCATACATATATGTATATGTATATACACACACACATATATATACATACACACACACAGCCATCCATCTATCCATTTCTCTCTCTTTTCTCTCTCTCTCTCTTGATACATACATACATACATACATACATACATACATACATACATACATATTGGTCTAAGTGGGGTTCCTTCTTTGTGTATCTTGGGGAGACCATAAAGCTTAGGGCATCTCCCCAAGATACACAAAGAAGGAACCCCACTTAGACCAATAGTCAGCTCCATAGGCTCACCTCTACAAAACCTAGCCAAATTTCTCACCAACAACTATAGCCCTATGCAGAATCCATCAACTCACATGTAAGAAACTCATTCCAGTTCATCGAGATCATAAAGAAACAAAACTTACAACCCAGCGACCTACTAGTGAGCTTCGATGTCATATCCCTCTTCACCCAAATGCCTATAAAAGAAGCCTTGACAGCCATCCAAAACAAATACAAACCCCAAGCACATCCTAGATCTGACCAACCACTGCCTATCCAATACATACTTCACCTACAACGGACCAAAATACAAATAAATAGAAGGAGCACCCATGGGATCACCCCTCTTACCTGTTATTGCAAACCTCTACATGGAACACTTTGAAACACAAGCTCTAGAAAAATATGATCACAAACCCAAACTCTGGCTCAGATACATAGATGACACCTTCATAATCTGGCCACATGAGAAAGAAAAGCTGAACAACTTCCTCACACACCTCAACAGCCTACACCCCAAAATACAATTCACCATGGAAACAGAAGCTAACAATCAACTTCCCTTCCTAGATGTCTTAGTATACAAAAAATCCAATGGCTCCCTAGGACACACCATCTACCAGAAGAAAACACATACAAACCGCTATCTACATGCACCACCACCCAGCACAGATCAATTCCGTAGCCGAGACACTCATCTCCAGAACAAAATGCTTAGCCGACAAACAACACCTAAAAACCGAACTACACACTCTCACTAACATACTAACAGTCAATGGATTCCAAAGAAAGAAGATTACCCACCTAATCCAAAAAGAAACCCCAACCAAAATCCAAGACAAAGAACAAGAGAACGGCAAAGCCCTCCTCCCATATATAAAAGGCACTACAGACAAAATCAGCAAGATCCTCGAAAAACACAACGTTAAAATAGCATTCTGCACAAACAGAAAAATATCCACCATCCTAAGAAACCCTTAAGACAAAATCGAGTTAGAAAACCAAGGAGTATACGAAATCCCCTGCACTGCCTGCCCTACCACATACATTGGACAAACTAACAGAAGAATAAGTACACGCATTGAAGAACATAAGAACTCAATCAAAAAAGAAGAAATGACCTCTTCCCTGGTCCAACACCTCAAAGCCACAGGCCATGAAATTGATTTCAAAAATACCAGAACTATTGCCAAAACCGAACACTTCAACAGCAGAATAATCAGAGAAGCCATAGAGATAGAAAAACGCCCACACAGCATGAACAAACGAGATGACACCTCCCGCCTTCCAGCCATTTGGAAACCTGCCCTCATGAACAGACGAGTACCTAACATGAAGAAGGACACCAGACCCACACCCATGAGAGCCACACAAGATGACATCACCACACTTCCATGTAGAAAACAGACTCACACCCACACAGAAGATGAGACACGACCACGGACCAGAAGCCGTACTGCAGCTGAATCACTACCCGCTTCAAACCCCTCCGACTCATACATGAAGCGAATTGACGCCCACCATGAAAATGTGGCACAACCATGAACGCGAAGCCAAACAACAGGATCACAGTTCACCAGCTCAAATCCCCCGGCAACTAAGACTAACCTGAGCACAACCAAGCCCCCACCTGAACAGAACACACCCCAGCCAATCAGAACACAGCCAACCCCTACCAATCAGAACACAGCCAAACCCCCAACCAATGAGAACACACCCCACCCAATCAACACAGCCAAGCCCCCACCCAATCAAGTCACACCCCCACTAGCAGTTAAAAGGAAGAAGCAGCTGCAAGCTCACATTACTCCGAGAAGCACAAAGCCGAAGACATAAGCCTAAAGATGATGAATGAGACTTCATCGAAATGTCGCGTGGATACTTCCAATTTTACACGGGAGAAAACCCGAATAATCAAAGATCTACATATATATGTGTGTTCTGTCTCACCTGTGGCCACAAGGTGAGAGTCCAAATGTCCAAAGGAAAAAACACGAACAGACAATATCAAGAACAACAGAGTTAACTTTCCTCTGGCTGAAGTCGTCGTTGGCAGCTTTCCCAGAATCTGTCTGTAAATCCAGATAATGAGCAGCAATATAAATCAGAGCCGAACCGGCAAACAGAAAACTTTTTCTAAACTGCGAATGTAACTAACAAAGTTTGACCCGAACGGGGGTTCCAAGCTAACACGCCTCCTTATATTCCTTGAAGGGGCGTGTCAGTCTCTCTACTCAGTCCCTGATTTGATGTTTCCTTTCAATTTGTGCTTGACGTCTCAGCCTACGTCTAGTCCTTACATCAACCCAACATTCATCGGCTTGATCATCACCCAAGGACTCCGGCATGTTCTATCGATCATCTGCTGACACCTGAGGGATAATTGATGAGGAAGGTTCTGGAGAGGAGGGTGATTCCGACACTTCCTCATCCTCCTGGCTCACATCTGCATCTCCCATTAAAGCAGGCTCAAATCCCAATGCCAAACCCTCCTCATCACTGGAACCTGTGTCTTCTGACACATCAGACTCAAAGCGCACAGCAAGCTCAAACCTCCCAGTCACAACATATATGTATGTATGTATGTATGTATATAATGCACACATGTATGGTATTCAGCTTTGTTCGGGTATTTTCCCACGTCATTGTAGTTGTGCTTTTAAAGTTGTAGCAACGTTTCGGCAGAATCTCATTTGCCATCATCAGGCTTCTGTATTGTTGCTACAACTTTAAAAGCACAACTACAATGACATGGGAAAATACCCGAACAAAGCTGAATACCATACATGTAAGTACCTGCGAAAACTTAAGAAAACATATATATACATACATATACATACACACACACACATATCCATCCATCTCTCTCTCTCACTGTATGTATGTGTGTGTGTGTATACACACACACACACACACACACACACACACACACACACATCCAGCCATATCTATCTATCTATCTATCTATCTATCTATCTATCTATCTATCTATCTATCTATCTATCTATCTCATTTAGTAAACGCCTTCGGATGCTTTTAGTGGGTCGGATCCCAAACCTTGGCCTTCCCCTGGCAGTACACTTTACACTGGGCAGTGTTTTGTTTTTCCCTCCCAACCTGGCTTCATTGTGGGAGAAACCCTTCCTTTGACTTGGGTGTGATGAGCGTCTCACTGGCTGCCTTGATCTACCTCTAACTCTGGACCACTTGATTCACGTAGGTGAAAGATGGAAAAATTTTGGACGACGTTTCCCATGGAGTCTCGCATTTTGCTTCCAAGGTATGGAGCAGCCTGCCTGGCAACCAGGAGGCCCTGCGTTAAGCCAGTTTCCATATTCCAGCTTGACATACGGAGCTCCAGCATAAGGACGGCTTCTCAGGCAGCAAGACAGCCTTTCTAGGCAGCTCTCTCTGTGGTTCCTCCCCTCTTTGGAGTCCCAGTTCATTTCTTATTTCTAACTCCAAAGTCGCATCTGTTTTATATGGCAAACGAACCCAAAAGTTCCTTAACGTAGCAATAGCTACCGGGACTGCCATGTTTGACTCAGTCGTGAAAGATTATGGAAAAGTAGCCACTGAGACGTGTCCAGACTTCTATCAACATTCAATATTGCAGGTAGTCCTCGCCGTACGACCACAATTAAGCCCAACATTTCTGTGGCTAAGCGAGACGCTCGTTAAATGAGTTTTGTCTCATTTTAGGCCTTTCTCGCCCCGGTTGTAATTAAATCACTGCGGTTGATAATTTAGTCACCTGGTTGCTGAGTGAACCTGGCTTCCCCATCGACTTTGCTTGTCAAAAGATCGCCAGAAGGGATCATGTGACTCCGGGACGCAGCAGCGATCATAACTATGAACCACTTGCCAAACATCTGAATTTTGATCATGGGGCTTCTGCAAAGGTCGTAAGTGTGAGAAACGGTCATATAAGTCGCTTTTTTCAGTGCCATTGTAACTTCAAACGGTCCCTAAGCGAACTGTTGTAAAACTGTTGTAAGTCGAGGACTACCTGTAATCAGATTTGGGTGATTCTCCAAGCCAGGGTTCATGAAAACGGTTAAATGGTCGGCCTACATGCCACTGATGTGAGAATCGAAATAATTTTTTGTGCTGTCAGATTGCATTTCCTAAAATAGTCTTGATCACTACCTTTATTGCATCTTAATAAAGGCTACACTGAAGAAAAAAAAAACTAGCAGAACAATTGAGGAGCCGTATTGCAAAGGAATATGGAAATAGCTTAACATGAGCACAAATTCTTTTAAAATGCTAATTGTGTCTTCTCCCTCTCCTCCTGTTTCTTGCTGCCATTATTCAATAAAACTGGTAAGTGCTAATATCTCCCAGTTTTAAATATGTTTGAGCCAAATGGTTGTAGGTTTAAATGTTTTGTTTTTCAAAAGCAGCCTGATCATTTGATCAGGTTTCTTTTAGCAGGTGGGGGCAGGGAAAAGGAAAGGAAATAGAGAAGAAAGGAAAAATTAGAGAAGGGAAAGGAAAGGAAGAAAAGCAAGGGAAGGAAATAGAGAAGAAAGCAAAATTAGAGAAAGGAGAGGAGAGGAGAGCCTTACTATTTTATTAAATGTATTTGCATGCATATAAAGGTTTGCTAACTCCACAGAAATGTGGTCCAATCCTTTTCTTGAGAAGTGGCTTTGGGGTTACCAAAGAGAGTAGTTCGGTGAGGCAAACCAACCCCTCATCAGAGTTTCTTTTTTAAAAAAAAAATCATTACAGCCATGACGGGTTTGCTTTTATTATGTCGGGAGCAACGCAGAAAGGAAACCAGGTCCTGTGATTTACTGACTAACCCTAAAGACATTAACCAGAAAGATCTTAATCAGTCTGGTTTAATTCTCAGACAGGGATGCTTCCAGTTTTAGTTTCTGTTGGTGAAGAAGCCAATCAGCTTTTTGTCTGTGAAAATCTTGGGGAATTGGTGGGTAAGTCTTGACCCCCTTTGCAGGCCATCCGCTGGGGAACTGGCGGGCTTTGCTGGGTTGTCCACTGGAGAACAGGCTGCTGAACTACATGGGGCATTGCTTATATATTCTTATGTGAGGATACAGCTTCTTGCTAAATCCCGTTTTGTTTTCTTGGCTTCGAAGACAGGTAAAGGAAAAGGCCGACATCTGTGTACCATTGATCTTTCTCTTTGCTGTTATCTTTTCCTGCACCCCACAGGTCCAGGGAGTAAGTACTAAAAGCTGGCGAGATATGACCACTTTTTTTTCTGGAAAACCAGATGGGTCTTCTGAAAGGTATGGCGGATGTGTCTGCTCAGGATTTGTACTAGGCACACAACTCTCTAGACATATAATTGTAAACGAGGTCCAAGCTATCCCGAAAAGAATATGTTCCCTCATGAACCTAGGTTTCCAGCAACTTGAAGATGGGTGGACTTCAACTCCCAGAATTCCCCAGCCAGCTTGCTTTTAAAAATAAACTTTTGGTGCTTTGAACTTTCAACTCCTGTTCTTGGTTACTTGGGCCTGATGCAGGGGAGGGGTCAAACGCCTCATAAGTCATGAGTCCATGCTCACCTGCAATCAATCAAAGTCCAGTCTACCTTGAATGCCTTCTTGTTTCCCGCTCATTTCCCATGACCGCTAGTTGGTCAGATTCTTGTAGAGAGCTTAAGCTTGCAATAAATCTTTATACCCATTTGATCTGCCCGAATCTCCTGATTTCCCTTGACACCTGACACTGATCAAAAGTTTATTACGTGCAATCTGTACCCAGAAATCCAATCTATTAATCATCAAATCGGTGCTAAGAGAAGAGTCAACGGAATTCATGGGGGACTGGACTTGGGTTTCTGATGGGAACATAGTGACTCCAAACTAATGATGCGTTTGACGCCGCCCTCGGGTTCTGCCTGCTCATCTCCTTCAATGTCACGTAAATTATTTCACTATAATGTTGTCCTGATGAACCTCTGGACAGTTCTGGACCCCTGGACACCATAATTCTAGAGCAGGGGTGTCAAACTGGCGGCCTGCAGACTGGATGCATCATGCACAGGACACACCCACCGCAGCTGTGCGAATTGGGAAAACACCGTGAAACGTCACGTGACAGCAATGCGACGCAGCAAGTCTGACACCTGTGTTCCAGAGGATAAGGATTCCAGCTAAGATACCGTTAAAAACTGGTTCATTTCTTAATCAGATTTTGAAGCTATGCAAACCCTGAGCCATATTGGAGAGAGAACAATTTAAGGAGGAGGTTAGCAAATCTGATAAAAACCTAAAATATCCTGGGAACACATTTTTATAATTGTTTTTTTAAAAATGCAGATTTTTTTTTTAAAAAAACATCCAGATTACTTTCGCAAACTTTATCTCCAAATAGATAGAGGTAGCCCCTGACTTAAAACCTTTCAGTTAGAGACCATTCAAAATTATAGTACCCCTGAAAAAAGTGATTGGTCCTCACATTTACGACCATTACAACAACCCCACAGTCATGTAATCAAAATGTAGGCAGTGGCTTGGCAAATAGTTTACAACGGTTGCAACCTGATTTGATCAGTGTAAGGACCAGTCACTTCCCAGCTGCTTCCAACAAGCAAAGTCATTGGGTGGACTCGGGTTCAGCATTTTTTCACTTAATAACCACAAAAAGGCTGTAACGTAGGGTTCGACTCACTTAAAACCTACCTTGTTTAACCAGAGTAAATTCTAGTCCTGGTTGTGATCGTAAAATAAAGACCTACCTGTACAATTAGTCCTCGACTTACAACCTTTTATTTAGGGATTGTTCAAAGTTACAACAGCATTGAAAAAAGTGACTTACGACTGTTTTTCACACTTATGACCACGGCAGCAGATCAACATTCGGGCATTTAGCAACTGGCATGTATTTATGACGGTTGCAGTGTCATGGGGTCGTGTGGTCCTATTTTGCAACCTGACAAGCAAAGTCAGTGGGGAAGCCAGATTTATTTAACAACTGTCTTCCTAACTTAACTGCAATGATTCACTTAACGACTGTGGCAAGAAAGGTCGGAAAATTGGGCAAAAAACTCCCTTAACAACTGTTTTGCTTAGCAAGGGAGATCTGGGGCTCAATTCGGGTCATATTTTGAGGAGTAGAGCTAGTCCTCAACTTACAACAGTTCACTTAGTGACTGTTCAAAGTTACAATGGCACTGAAACAAGTAGCTTATGACCATTTTTCACACTTACGACCACTGCAACATCCCCAATGGTCACGGGATCAAAATTCAGAAATTCAGTAACGGACTCACATTTAGGATGATTGCAGCGTCCTCAGGGGTCATGTGATCAACTTTTGCAACCTTCTGATAAGCAAAGTCCATGTTGAAGCCCGAGTCACTTTAACAACTGCAGCAGTTCAATTCCTACCTTAACAACCGCAGTGGTTTGCTTAACAAGAGTGGCAAGAAAGGTCATAAAATGGGGCAAAACTCACTTAACAACTGTCTCACTTAGTGGAAAGGTGGGGTTCAATTGTGGTCATAAGTCGAGGGACTAAAATATTTTAATGAAGAACATAGAATAGAATAGAATAGAATAGAATAGAATAGAATAGAATAGAAAATATGGAGTGGAACGGAATAGAATAGAATAGAATAGAATAGAATAGAATAGAATAGAATAGAATAGAATAGAATAGAATAGAATAGAAAATATGGAGTGGAGCGGAATAGAATAGAATAGAATAGAATAGAATAGAATAGAATAGAATAGAATAGAATAGAATAGAATAGAATAGAATAGAATAGAATAGAATAGAATAGAATAGAATTATTTATTGGCCAAGTGTGTTTGGACACCCAAGGAATTTGTCTTGGTGCAAATACTCTCAGTGTACATAAAAAGAAAAGATACATTCATCAAGAGTCAAGAATCATCAGGCACAACACTTAATGATAGTCATGGGGTACAATAAGCAATCAAATCATATTAGAAACAGTCAATATAAATCGTGAGGATACAAGCGACAAAGTCACAGTCATACAGTCACAAGTGGGAGGGGATGGGCAATAAGGAGGGATGAGAAGATTAACAGTAATAGTAGTGCAGACTTTGTAAATAGTTGGACAGTGTTGAGGGAAATATTTGTTTAGCAGAGTGATGGCGTTCAAGGAAAAAACTGTCCTTGGGTCTTGTTGTTCTGGTGTGCAGGGCTCTATAGTGTCGTTTTGAGGGAAGGAGTTGAAACAGTTTATGTCCGGGATGTGAGGGGTCTGAAGATATTTTCACAGCCCCTTTTTAAACTTGTGCAGTATATATAGGCCCTCGATGGAAGGCAGGTTGGTAGTAATTGTTTTTTTTTTAACTGATCTGAAAGCAGCACAGGTTTCCGATAGGTCTGAATATTTTAAAGCCCTTCATGAAATAAGTTGTTTTCTATTCAGTGAGAAGTGTCCCTCCCATCCAGGTCAGGGAATTTCTCCTTATTTGTAGGTTGCTTCTCTCCTTGGTGAGTTTCCATGGAACTAACCGAAGTCCCTATTTTCTTCTCTCCTCTCCTTTTCCCCAAAGGCCCCCGGATACAGAGAGCTACCAGAACAGCAAAAGCGATGGCTACCAGAACAACACCGCGGACCAGAGTTTTTGGGAGACCTTCGGCAATTCAGACCCCCCCAAAACCCACAAGTCCCCAAGCAGCGATAGCTGGACGTACGTGGACAATTCGACGGAGAAGAAGAGCTCCGACAGCTGGGATGTTTGGGGGTCGGGCACCGTTTCCAACAACAAGAACAGTAATGGTGACAGCTGGGAGAACTGGGAGACCAACTGGGAGAACGCCGCAGGGGAGGGCAAAGCCAAAAAGACTGCCAAGAAGACCACGAAAGAACCCTCTGCAGCTCCTGAAGAAGAATGGGACAATCACAACTGGTAGGACTCGTTCTCTCACCAGCATAGCGGAAGTGGGAGGGAGGAAAAATATCACACCTCCGATGGAAGAATCTCCCACATAACTGGACTAACCAACATCCTTTCGGAAGGGGGAAGCCTCTTTAAACCTCCTGCCTGCTGTTCCATTTCCCCTTTACAACCGCCGTCATAAAAAAAAAAAATCAACCGCGTGGGTTTGCGGATTCTTGTAATTTCCATACGAAGAGCCAAGTCACGTCACGGACAGCGATCGTCGCATCAGATATATCCCCCGCCGTGCCGCTGTCCTCATTGTGGGGTTTGCCCGGCCTCCTTAAACCCGAGAATCTCTGGAGGAAGCCACTCCACGCCAGCCGACCATCCCAGCACAACGTTCGCATGTGTCGTTCGGCATACTCACACAACTTCGTTTGGGGGACTTCAGCTGATGTTTTTGGAGGACTTCTGGGTAGTCCGATACGTTTGAAGCGGTGGGGAGAGAGGGCTATTTAGCCAAGTAACGTATTGTGGCTGAGATGGGATGGCTTGGAATCGAGCCAAAATATATTATTTAAGGTATTGTAGAAGCAGTTATTAGATGGATCCAAGTTTATTTAAGGGTGTTTTTTTTTTTTAAGGACGTTGTCCGCTTAATAACTTCACTTCTCTTACTTAGAAGGAAACAAACAGTTTTTTTTTTATTTTTTAGTTCTTGGCTTTGGCTGCTTTCAATATGTTTGTGTAAGATTCCTCGCCTTTCCTTTTTTTTTCTTTTCCCCTTATATACATTGAATTAAATCTCCTGTATTTTTTTTCTCCATTTAAGGTTCTATACATTCCTCAATTTTAGCATAATTGCTGGATACAAACAGCGATGGAAAAACAGACAGGATAGATGGCCGTTTTCAAAATGGGACAAATGTCAAAAAGCAAACATTTTTATAACCAAACAAATAATTTGGAACTTTTGCTCTTATAAAATCACGTTTATAAGATTCTGCATTAGATTTTCAGTTTGCTCTTTCCCTTCCACTCCCCCAGTGCCCGGAAGGAGAATACTGAAAAATAATCCGATATCATTCTGAGCTATGCTGCATGAATTTGAGGGGGGAAAAACCCAGTATCCTTTTCTACAAGGTCTGATGTCAATTCTGTTTTTGGTGCTTGTGATCAGTAAATTGTTTTTTTTTTAAATAATCTATGTATATTTAAATACTGCAGTGTTAGACCACTAAGATGCAGGAAACACTGAATCGTGGTATAATTGGCTGGATGTCACAATGAGGCTTTTCAGGAACCAGGATGAAAATCTGGTTTCTTTATCTAAGAAAACCTTTGGCTTGGCTAATGAACTGTGTGATGTCTGAGCACCTGGATACTTGGGACTTCCAGTTTCTCAAAATTTAGCTGAAATCATCTGCTGTATGTAACTCTGTGTGTATATCAGGGCACATAGATAAACACAAAGAGATCATGAAGTATTAATAGTTTCCTACAATTTTTATGTATTGTTCAATATGTCACTATCTATCTTGTGAAGAAATATGAAGTGCTTGAGCTGCTGTGTTGTACTTTTCACTCATTTTTTTTTCCCAAATTGCTAGCTAAATTTCTCCTCTTTCCTGGTAATGTTGCTTCCCCAGCCTCTGGTCCTAGTTTTCACTACCTCTGGGCTTTCTAATCGGACTAAGGTAGTTAGGCTGTCTGCACCTCACTTTCAAGAATATGCTTTCTTTTTCTGCAAAACTTCTGAGATTTTGTGACCTCATAAAAACCTGCACTTTTTTTTCTTTTTTTAAAAGGGTGTCTCGGCATAGTTAACTTGGCTGTTTGTTTTGCTCATTTGTCCGTTTTTCCTAGCAGCACGTGAGTTTTTTTATTTTTCTTCATTTTCGATTCCCTGAAATTTCTCTTAGAAATCTAATTGTGTATTTTGCACGGGAGCGAGCATTGACTTCTACCTTAATTTTGCTCATCTGCTCTTCTCAGTCTATGTGCTGTTTAAATTGTTGATCTATGGAATTCAAGGAGATGGGAGCATACTTGAACTCTCTGTCTCCCTTGACGTGTATTTTACCTCACAGAAGATTTCTTCATCTCCTAAACCAGTGGCAAAATTAAGACGGGTGTGGACTTCAACTCCTAGGAGAACAGAGCTGGCTGGGAAATTCTGGGAGTTGAAGTCTACCCATCTTAACATTGTCCTAAACTCCTTGCATAAAAATATATTTATTTTTAAAGCAACCTTTCCCTTTTTTTAAAAAAATCCAAAGGCAGGGTTTATTCCCCGCCCCCGCCCTCAAATCATACCCTTTCAGACTAGAGTCTCTTCCTTCCCTCTGTTGTATCATCTCTTTACCTTTCCAGTTTTTAACTGAGATGATGGTACAGCTGTCACCTTACGTAAAACTATATAGAGTGGAAATGCGAGTATCAAACGCCAAAAGGACTCTAAAAATCATAATCGCCTTGGTGACGAAGAAGGTAGCACCCCATTCAGGGATACAGCCAGCTGTTTCTCAGTTGTGTATCGCTGCCTCTGGGGGAAAAAAGGCACCACTCTTGATTCCCATAAGAAATGAACCTTAGGTTTCCAAGGAGTTCTTTTTCACAGCTACCTATAATAGAAACACTTTTATTATCCACAAAACCTTTAAGAAATTAAGTTATAAATAGATAAGTAAGAGGTCAGAGCTACCAAATTTCAAATTTAACTGTGCAGGATTTCCCAAGTAGCCTACATAACCAAATGACATGTATTTGAACCTACCCCCCCTCTTTTTTTGGACATTATTGAAGGAGAGCAAAAAAGGATTTTGCTGCTATAATTCTGTATAGTAAGAGAGCAATTTAAGTAGGATCAGCTGCCCTGAAGTTATGAAATAGAGGCTGTGAAGCCCTTCTGCATGATTGGTGATTTATATCTTCAGTCTAGTACAGTAACAAAACTCTGATTCAGCCACCTCACGCCCTCCAGATAGCTATCCGGTGTTCATTGGGCTGTAGCGGAAATTGCTTTAACGCTGCCAGAAGGTGCTAAATTATGGAAGGCCGCTGGTCAAAGTCGGCTGAAACCAAACCTTTCATTGGGGTGTTTCTGAACCATTTCTTCCATTGCACGTTGCTGAGAATGCAACCTTGTACATAATGCTAGAGTTAATGACTTGAGAGCTCTTGCTTTATAGCCTTGCTGCAGTCTCTAATTTCCCTAAAAAACCTCTCCCTCTTTCCCATGGTAGGCACTTATATGTATTGCTGTCGTAATTCGTACAATAACTCCCCGTATCAGGGGAACGTCCTTTACTTAATTGAATCCCGAAAGGAAGATACAGAATTTGTACCTATTTGAGCTTTTCTGTCCTGGGAAGCTAAGCAGGGTCAAACCCGAGCAATATTTGGAAGGGAGACCTTGCAGGGAATATTCTGGCCCTGGGCATGATTGGGAAATCAGAAACGCTTCGTAGAGGCACAGTGGTGGTAAACCTTTTATTTTCTGCACTAAAAAGGTTTAAATGAATGGATACGGCAGGCCTCCGTCTCTAGAAGATACAGGATGTTAAAAGGGTCACAGCTCTGAGAAATGTAACTGGATCTTAACCTCCTTCCTCTCTTGGTTGGAATAACCGGTCAGTAGATTGTTTTGTTTCTTTTTCCGAAGAAGCTGGGTTGTGGGATATACGCGCTCCTTTTCGGCTGTACAATTTTGACAGTCCTTCACGAGGGCTGTGGGTTGTGTTCCTTTGTTTTGCAAAACGGTACTGGATCCGAGCCGACAGTGTCACCTCAAAGAGAAACAATAAAGTCAGAGAAATGGAACAAAGCCATTCCAACATCCTCGTAAGTGGCTTCACGTTGCGTTGAAATTCCCGTTTGCGTTTTGCATTGGGTGAGTTGCATCGGCTGGAACTTCCCTGTTTGGGTTTGTTTTCAGAGAACAAGCCTCTAGCCTCAATCCTGGTTAAAAGACCTTTGTTGGTTTGTGGGTATCGACTTTGTTACTTTTACAAATAACTCAAGGTGGCAAACGTATCCAGTACACCTTGCTGTTTCTGTTTTCTCCACAACAACAACCCTGTGAGGTGGGCTGGGCTGAGAGAGAGTGACTGGCCCAAAGTCACCCAGCCGGCTTTCAGGCCTAAGGCGGGATTAGAACTTGCACTCTCCAGGTGATTGGCACAAAAGCACCCAATTGGTTTTCAGGACAAAGGAAGGTCGGGGGAGACTAGAATTCACCGTCTCCTGGTGATTGGTCCAAAGTCACCCAGATGGCTAAAGTGGGACTGGAATTCACTGTCTCCCACTTTCTAGCGTTAATAACTTGGCCAACCGGGGTCTCCACTTGAGGAGGAAAGGGAGTTCTCCAATAAAACAGTTGTCCTGCATTGAACAAGTAATCTCAAAACAATTTCACAAGATGTAGTGTTTGTGGTATGCCAAGTTGAGGACAGTCACTGGGAGATTTTGCAGACAATAGGCTGAGGAAGATCAGCTTACAAAGAGAATTTGGGGGGAAAAAATCCATTAAAAATATAAAATCACAGGTCAACGATACGCCTCCCACATACCTTTGATGGTTTCTTAAAAAATGGTGGAGGGACAATTCAACCTGCTCTGAAAGTTTAGACCAACTTCTAAGGTGTGCGGACTTGCTGGTCGGGACTTCCGGGTATTGATGTACACACATCTGAACGTGGCCAAGGTAGAGAAACTTTGGCTTACACTAAGTTTTGTGAAAACAAACACACATTTTCCAGATTATATTTAATAAGTATTTGGTGGACCAGGCGCGGTGCTTATTTTTAATTGTAGGAAGTCCATAAAAAGAGTAACAACCCCGTGCAAGTTGTGAAATAAGATGAACTGTGAAATAAAAGTAATACAATTAACTAGAGCTGGCATGATAGTAGTATTCCAGTCTTTGAGGGGCTGCCACAAAGAAGAGGGGGTCCAACTTATTTTCCAAAGCACCTGAAGGCAGAACAAGAAGTAATCGATGGGAACCCAGTCAAGGAGAGAAGAACTCAGGAGAAATTTCCCAACAGTGAGAACAATGAACCAATGGAACAACTTGCCTCCTGAAGTTGTGGATACTCCCAACACTGGAGGTTTTTAAGAAGAGACTGCACAGCCACTTGTCTGGAACGAAACAAACCTTGTTTTCCCCTCTAGCCACAAGAGGGTGTCTCTTTACCATCCTAATGCTTCCTCTAGTCAAAATCAGTATTTCTCACCCTCAGCAACTTTGAGATGAAGTAGCAGCTTTGATGCACAATTGGAATTTTCAGGGAAGACCCTGAAGGCTTGGTCTCCAGAAGTTGTCACTGGAGGTTTTCAAGAAGAGACTGGGCAGCCATGGTGCAGTGGTAGAGGGCCTCCTGCTTGAGCCGGGGGTTGGACTAGAAGACCTCCAAGGTCCCTTCCAACCCTATTATTCTAGGCTCACAACAGGGGAATCATTCATTGTTTTACATTTATTTTTTTTACTTTTAGGAACACATGGAGGCCAAACAGCTAAGTGGGATAAGCCACTCCTGTTAAAATGAGGCTGAGGACATCACAGTGGGTGGTAGAATCATGATAACATCATAAGCTTCACTGAAATGGCAAATACTACATGACTGTCAAGAAGGCCTATCTATCTATCTATCTATCTATCTATCTATCTATCTATCTATCTATCTATCTATCTATCTATCTATCTATCATCTATCTATCATCTATCTATCCCACCTTTATTTTTACAAATAAGATGGCAAACATATCCGACATACCTTTTTCTCCTATTTTCCCACAACAATCCTGTGAGGTGAGTTCAGCTGAGACAGCGTGACCGGCCTAAAGTTATCCAGACAGCTTTCATGGCTAAGGCAGGACTAGAACTCCCAGCCTCCTGTTGATTGGCCCAAAGTCACCCAGCTGGCTTTCCTGGCTAAGGTGGGACTAGAACTCACAGTCTCCCACTTTCTATCCTGGACCACATGGACCATCTTCCACTACGTGGGTTCCCATGACACAGTCATCGGAATTGTGGTCTTAGTAACTGTGGTACCTGATTGATTCACAGCTGTGCTTTATATATTTGAAGGATGAGGAACAACTATTTTTTCATTGCAGATTCTGATTTCTGTGTTTTAGTCTCTGGTTCATCCGTATTTTGTGCTGCTTGGACAAAAAGTGGTTTTATCCATTACTGGTGGAGCCCTGTGACCTGTTAATATTGGTGCTCTGGCAAGGATCACACCAACAAGATCCTGCTGGCTTTGACATCTACTGCTCTTAATGTAATTAGTTCATTCATCATCTCATTTGTTGGTACTATTTTAGGCTGTTTTGACTCTTGCTATCACAATAACATACACATTGCCTCCTAATAGGCTGAGTTTCAGCCTGAATTAAAGCTTTCCTAAACTTACCCATCCCAATATGAAGTCCTCCCGTCAGTGTTTAGAAGATAGATAGAGCCCTTGGTGCTCTCTGAGCTTGATTATTTGCAGACATTTTGCTACCCAACTAGATAACATCATCAGTGATGGTCTATGTGGGGGTGTGCTCCTTGTTTATACAGTAGCTTACACTGCCAATGTTGGTGGGAAGTTGGTTTTTTCCTTGATTTGGCTATTTACTGCTTGATGTTTTCCTGAGTTGGTATTTCTATCAACAGGCACATAGAGATAAGCGACATTTACACACCATTCAAAACAACTAGGAAAAGGGAGATTTAGGGGAACACCAGCAGGTGAACTTTTATCAGTCGTGTGAATGGAGCATGGGAGCACAAGTCCACTCCACTTGTGCAAGTGCCTGTTGCTTGCGCGATTAGAGCTTTGGGTGCAAGCACAAGCAGCCTCATTCTGCACACGAAGCGCCATTCACATGATTCACAAATCGAGCTTGTGAATGCACAGGTTCACTTGCCATTCACACATGACAACCCCACCCCCACTGGAAGGTTGGGGGCTGCTGCTTTACAGCCCTTTCTAAGCGGTTTACAGAATCAGCCTCTTGCTCCCAACAATCTGGGTCCTCATTTTACCCACCTCGGAAGGATGGAAGGCTGAGATAACCTTGAGCCTGGTGAGACTCGAACTGCTGCCCATGGGCAGAGTTTGCCTGCAGTACTGCAATCTAACCACTGCGCCACCATGGCAGTGGAATGGAATGGAATGGAATAGAATAGAAAATGGAATGGAATTAATAGAATAGAATAGAATAGAATAGAATAGAATAGAATAGAATAGAATAGAATAGAATAGAATAGACACTTAGACTTACATACAGTTTCACAGTGCTTTTATAGCCCTCTCTAAGTGGTTTGATAGCCAGCATTTTGGCCTCAACAATCTGGGTCCTCATTTTACCCACCTCGGAAGGATGGAAGGCTGAGTCAACTTTGAGCCAGTCAGGATTGAACTCCTGGCAGTGGGCAGAATTAGCCTGCAATACTGCACTCTAACCACTGCGCCACCACAGCTCTTAATGACCATTTCACTTAGCAACGGAAATTCCTTTCCCAATTGTGGACTAACCCATAATAACAAGCGCACACAAAAAAAACAGCTCAGCTCAATCCATAAGTTAAACCTAACAAAGGAGTCTCAGTTTTGCCATCTCGTTTCACATGTTTTCAGAAATGAGTAATTACTCTTGATTGACCAATTCTTCCTTCCTTCCCGAATTAGGGCAGTCACTCCCAATCAGGTGAGCTTCTCTCATAATGAAAAAGGAAGGGGGGAACCCAGCCCCTTCCTCCCCCTTTTTTAAAAATATGAAAAAAAGAAGGAAAAGTTTGGGAGAACAGAAAAAGATCAGGACCAGAGGTGGTATTCAGCAGGTTCTGACCAGTTCTGGAGAACCGGTAGTGGAAATTTTGAGTAGTTCAGAGAACTGGCAAATCCCACCTCTGACTGGCTCCACCCATCTATTCTCTGCCTCCCATTGAGTCCCAGCTGATCGGCTGGGTCTTCTTTTGTTGCCCTGCACAGGAGAATGGAGCTGGAAAGCAGGTTAGTGGGTTGAGGAGGGATTTTTCAGTATCCTTCCCCTGCCAGGCCCACCAAGCCACACCACGTCCCCCAAGTCTTGTCCACACCAGAACCAGTAGTGAAAAAATTTGAATCCCACCACTGATTAGGACTCTATAAAGCAGGGGTCTCCAACCTTGGCAACTTTTAAGACTTGCAGACTTCAACTCCCAGAGTTCCTCAGCTGGCTGAGGAACTCTGGGAGTTGAAGTCCGCAAGTCTTAAAAGTTGCCAAGGTTGGAGACCCCTGCTATAAAGAATTGGGGTTATTTCAGTGGTGGGATTCAAATATTTTTACTCCTGGTTCTGTGGTGTGGTTTGGTGGGCATGGCCATGTGACTGGGTAGGCCTGGCTTTTATTCGCAGCAGCAAACACCCCCCCCCCATTTTGGGGGGCCTTCTGGGCCTCAGAGAAGCCTCCTGGGCCAAACAGTAAGACAGGGAGGGAAATCCCGGCACAGCTGATCCTTGGAACAGCTGATTGTCAGGAGGGGGAAAAAAGAAATACCTTAAGGAGTGACTAGGCTGGGTGAGTGTCAAATGGGTGGGGCAAGTGAGTGAGGGGTGACCGGGTGACTGGGTCGGGGGTGTGGCCAGCTAGAAGTTACTACCAGTTCGGTGACCCACGCCAAATCCTTGCTACCGGTTCGCTTGAACCGGTGCAAACCGGCTGTATGCCACCACTGGGTTATTTATGTATGTATGTATGTATGTATGTATGTATTTAGGAGCATATAAACAGCTTCAGCCAAGACCAGTCTATACACAAGCAGCAGCCACAGCCAACAGTATAACAACTACAGGTAGTTCTCAAAGTTACATTGGCCTTGAAAAAAGTTACCTAGGACCATTTTTCACACTTAAGGACCATTGCAGTATCACCCTGGTCATGAGATCAGAGCTCGGGGAGGCTTGGCAATGGGCACGTGTGTATTTATGAGGGTTGCATTGTCCTGGGATCACGTGACCACCGTTTTTAACCTTCTCAGACGGTTTTCGGCAAGCAAAGTGAAGGGGAGGTGGATGGGAGGAAGCAAGAATCACTTAACAATCACACGGTTCACTGAACAACGGCAAAGATTCTCTGAACAGCTGCAGTGACAAAGGTTGCCAGATGGGACCAAGCTCGCTTAACAGCCCAGAATAAGAGTTGGAAGGGACTTGGGAGGTCTTCTAGTCCAACCCCCTGCCAGTTTGCAGCAAGGGCTCTGTTGTGTCTCTATGAGAATGCTTACGTTTAACAAAAAATAATTCCTTTGCAAAAAGAAACCTGGCTTTGCTTGTCAGAAGATCACAAAAGAGAATCATATGATGCCAGGACACTAACGGTCATAAAAATAGAATAGGAATAGAATTAGAATTAGGAATAGAATAGGGAATAGAAATAATTAGAAATAGAAATAGAATAGAATAAGGAATAAAAATAGAATAGAATAGAATAAGGAATAGAAATAGATTAGAAATAGAATAGAATTATAATTAGAAATAATGGAATCAGATTGGAATGGAATGGAATGGAATAGAATAGAATAGAATGAGTTGGAAGGGACCTTAGAGGTCTTCTAGTCAAACCCGCTGCTCTGGCAGGAAACCCTACACCACTTCAGACAAATGGTTATCCTGTCTCTTCTTAAAAACCTCCAGTGTTGGGGCACCCGCAACTTCTGGTGGCAAGCAGTTCCACTGATTAATTGTGAGAAATTTCTCCTTAGTTCTAGGTTGCTTCTCTCCATGATCAGCTTCCATCCGTTGCTTTTTGTCCTGCCTTCCGGTGCTTTGGAGAATCGCTGGACTCCCTCTTCTTTGTGGCAGCAGCCCCTGAGATATTGGAACACTGCTATCCTTGCCACCCCCTCCTCGTCCTTCTTTTCATCAGATTAGCAATGGAAATTTTGTGGTTGTAAGACAAGGACAATCTGTGTCGAATGGTGAGATCCAACACGTTCCAACCCAGCTGACCTCAAGCTTGTCCTTCTGCCTCAGAGGGAACCTACCCTTGACCCTCATTCCCAGTGGCTTCCAGTTAAGGCGGGGCATCCCTGGGAGGAAAGAGGCAGGACCAGTTCTGCCTCTCGGCGTAGGGACGGCCTTTCTCTCCCACCCTCTTCGCTTACCTCTCGGTCTTTCCTCCACCCTTTCTGCCAAAGTAAGCAGCCTGCCTTTATCTCCTGTTAAAAAGTGCTAACAAGATTGTTTCTGGCACGGCGCCCCGTTCTGTCCAGAAAGGCAAACACGTTGGTGGAAAGCCAGGCGTAGCTGCCTCATGGCTCTCAACACACAGCTGTCTCTCTTCACCGGAGCTGGGCTTTAATCGGCAGGCTGGGATGGAGAACTTGAGCAACATCTTCAAGCAAAAGGCCACCGAGCAGCATCACAGAGCTGAGGTCATGATCGCAGGAGAACAGCTCAGGTACGTTGGGTGGTCGGACAACCCTTTGTCTGGAATATAGAGGGTTAGACTAGAAGACCTCCAAGGTCCCTTCCAACTCCCTCCTGTAGAGATTCTCAGTCATCCAGGTCATGGTTGTCCCAAAAGCGCCTTTTTTTTTTTCAGGAGGCAACTGGACTTTTTTCTTTTTTTCTTTTGAAGACGTTTCACTTCTCGTCCAAGAAGCTTCTTCAGCTCTGAGACGACAGTGGGGAATGGAAGGATTTGTATTAGATTCCAACTCTGTTATTCTTTTATTTTGATCAAGGTTTGCTTTTTCTCTTTCTCTCATTTTCGTTTTGAAAAAGGCCCAACGTTTAGCAACATCAGGCAAAGTACTTCCCAAGTTTAAAACTCCTTCCTTAAGGAAGGGGAGGAAATTGCAAACGTGTCTAATTTATGTTTTTTAAAAAAATAAATTTTATTAAAAGTTTTACAGTTTAAAAAAAAACACAAATCGTGTTTACCATTTTTGCAATATATTGTAGCATTGTTTTTTTTCCATCTTCCATATTCATATCTATATACATATATACATTATTCATATTTACATTATATATCTATTATTCCTATTATCTATCCAAGTATGTAGATTCTCCCAGACCATGTAGAATTCTCTTTTTTCCTTCTCTTGCAACTCCATAGTAAGCTTATTCATTTCTGCACAATCCATATTTTTTTTAATTAACATATTATCCGTGGGATTACCCTCCGCTTTCCAATTTTGAGCATAGGTTATTCTCGCAGCTGTCAGAATATGTATTATGAGATATTCGATTTCTTTTTTATATTTGCCTCTAATTATCTCTCATAAAAACATTTCTGGTTTGAATTCTATTTTTTCCTTTGTTATTTCTTGCAGCCAAATTTTTATTTTATTCCAGAAGTTTTTGGCTTTTAGTTTATGTTTTGAGGATGATTGGCTCTAGACGAAAAGGGGAATATATATATATATATATATTTATTTATTTATTTTCAGGTAGGGGGTCACTTTGAGTGTTTACATTCAGGTAGTTTACAGGAAAACTCAATTTTGCAAGAAATTGTGGGGGTGCCAAAGTCAATTTGACATGGTAAAAATGAAAAGAGAGTCTTCTTTTAAAAGCAGTTTTCTTCAACTTGGTGGTCCGAAGTGCATTGGCTAACTATGCTCAGGAATGCCAAAAATTGAATTTCTAGCATAGTTGGCATCTGACCGACTGGAGAAAGCTGTTTAAAGTTAGAGTAGATCTAAAAGTAGATCGACTTGGAGTGGGAGAAAGCAGTGTTAATAATATTCCTAGTGTAGTTGACCTGGCAATCAGACTCCAAAAGAGATGTCATTGATTCTTTTTAAAAAAAACTTATCCAAAGCTTCCTGTTCATTTATTATTTGACATGGCAATTTTCTCAGAAAATTGTGCTTCTATCTGTGGAAGTATTCAAATTGTTTTACTACTGGTCCTGTGGGCGTGGCTTGGTGGACGTGGTGTGGCTTGGTGGGCATGGCTTGGTGGGTATGGCAGGGGAAGGATACTGCAAAATCTCCATTCCCACCCCACCTCACTAACCTGCTTTCCAGCTCCGTTCTCCTGTGCAGGGCAACAAAAGAAGACTCAGCTAATCAGCTGGGAC
This sequence comes from Pseudonaja textilis, assembly GCF_049901715.1. Lineage (NCBI taxonomy): Eukaryota > Metazoa > Chordata > Lepidosauria > Squamata > Elapidae > Pseudonaja > Pseudonaja textilis. The sequence continues at coordinate 8,351,648 of NC_141992.1, read as the reverse complement.
TCAGGAGGCAGAGAATAGATGGGGATGGGGCCACTCAGAAGTGGTATTTGCCAATTCACCTAACTACTCAAAATGTCCACTACCGGTTCTCCAGAACTGGTCAGAACCTTCTGAATACCACCTCTGGTTTCTATAATCAATTGCTGGACATCTGCCACATGATCAGAGGTGGTATTCAGCCAGTTCTGACAGGTTCTGGAGAACTGGTAGTGGAAATTTTGAGTAGTTCAGAGAACCGGTAAATACCACCTTTGACTAGCCCCGCCTCAATCTATTCGCTGCCTCCTGAGTCCCAGCTGATCAGCTGGGTCTCCTTTTGTTGCGCTGCACAGGAGAACGGAGCTGGAAAGCAGGTTAGTGGGGTGGGGAGGGAATGGAGATTTTACAGTATCCTTCCCCTGGAGTGGAGGGGGGGAAATGAGGATTTTCCAGTATCCTTCCCCTGCCACGCCCACCAAACCACGCCCACCAAGCCAAGCCACACACACCATGCACACCAATCCATGCCCACATAACCAGTAGTAAAAAAAAATTTGAACACCACCACTGCACATGATCCATTTAGTTCTAGGTTCAAGTGTCTTGCAGGATAGATAAATCTGGGGACTGATAAAAGTTCATTTGCTGGTTATTCTATAGGATTGGATAAATGGCAATAGTTGTGGGATCGAAATTATAAATTAACAACGTCTGCTGTACAAAGAAAATTGATATAACATGTTATATAGATGACACTTTCCACCAGCAAGTTTAGCCAAGATCTATAAACAGCTAAATGTTGGAAGTGTAATCAGATTCCAGGCTTGTACTACCACATATGGTGGACATGCCCCAAAGCAAAAACATATTGGACAAAAATACATACTTGGATAGAAAAAATGACAAAGGAACACGTAGATTTAAATCCAGAAATATTTCTGTTGGGTATCATACCAGAAAAAATATAATAAAGGGACTGTGTATTTAATATTACATGTGTTAACAGCTGCCAGAATTGTATTTGCACAACATTGGAAAGGTGTGGAGATGAGAAGATAGTAAAAAGAAAAAATAGCAGAATGTGCAGAAATTGATAGATTAACACTTGAAATTAAAGAGAAGGAAGATAACAGAATATTTTGAAACAGGGGATTGGTTTTATTTATGGTCAAATAAGAGAAACAGAAGTTAGAACATTTAAAATTATAAGTGAAGAATTCATTTTACCATGAGGGTTTATTATGATATGTTTATTAGCAATATGATTTAGTATTAACAATTAAGGATTAATATTATACTGAGAAAATATTTTTATTATATGATCATTCTAATGAACATTAAGATGATGATGATGGCTATTGCTCCAACTAACTGTAACCAGACAACACGCTGTTTATATAGACATTGAAATTGTTGCTCTTCCTTTATATAGTAAAAATAAAAAAAATATTGGGGGAAACAAAATAAAAGTTAATTTGCTGATTAACATGTCGTCCTTAGCTAGGAAAAATGTTGAAGTTAACATGGGAAGTAAGAAGCCCCAGTAGGAGAAATACAAAGAACAGAAAAAGAAGGAAAACTTGGATATTTACTTACCAAAAAGTTGCGTAACAATGTTCTTCTTACTTCTTATTGTAGTTAAATATGAGTCCTAAGTTTGAGAGCCCTGCCAGTCTAACAAGATTTAGACTTAGCCATTGGACTCATTCCAATTTACTTAATCGCCAATGTTTTTGGCATGGGGAATGGCTCCACATTATACTTTCGTGAAGTTTATGTGCAAAAAGAGAGAAGCGTGAAGTAAAGGCACTTAGGCAGGAAAAATCAAACACACCGGTATAGAATAGATGTTACCTGGCTCAGTATTACTTCCAGGGATGGGCTTCAAAAAATTTAGCGACTGGTTCTCTGTCCGGTTGCTGGGTAGGCGTGGCCATGGTGGGCGCGGCCTAGTCAGCCTCCTGCACCATGGTGGGGGTGAGGGGGAATTATTGCAAAAATGGCCTCCCCGGGCTCTGGAGGCTCTGTGGAGATAAAAAACGGGCCCATTTCCAGCCTTCTGGAACTTCTGGGTGGCCTCTTTTTGGCCCTCCCCAGGCTCCAGAGATTTTCCTCGAACCTCCAGGCGGCCCATTTCCTGCCTCCCCGGGCTCTGGAGGCTCTCTGGAGGCTGGAAATGGGCCCATTTCTGCTCTTCTGGGACTTCCGGGAGGCCCATTTCCCCCTCTCTGGGCCCTGGAGGCTCTCTGGAAGGCAGGAACAGGCCTGTTTCTGGCCTTCTGGAGCCTCCGGGAGGCCCATTTCCCTCCTGGCTGGGCTCCAGAGGCTCTCTATAGGCCAGAAACCAGCCCATTTCTGGTCTTCCAGGTCTTCCGGGAGGCCCATTTCCCTCCTCCCTGGGCTCCGGAGGCTCCCTGGAGGCCAAAAAAGGCCCATTTCTGGCCTTCTGGAACCTCCGGGAGGCCCTTTTAGCGCCCTCCCAGAGCCTCCGTGGGGCTCTGCACTTACCTGAGATCCAAAATGGGCTGCATGGAGACTTCTGGGGAGGGGCAGGGTGGGCAGGATCAGCCAGTTGTTGCAACTACCGGTTTGGCAAACCAGATGTAAAATTAGCATCCGGTTCATGTGAACCGGTGCGAACCGGTAGCTGTCCACCCCTGATTACTTCCGGTGAGAAGGATGGAGATGTCCTGTCAAACCACCCCTTAGGCATGAGCCGGGTGTGTTCTGCAGCTGCCAAGAAGACCAATAGAATCCTAAGCTGCATCCATAGAGGGATAGTTTCAAGATTGTGGGAAGTGATGGTACTGCTTTACACTTCACTGGTGAGACCACATCTGGAACACTGCATCCAGGTCTGGTCACCCCATCCCAAATGCTGAGACCCTGGAAAGAGTGCAGAGAAGAGCAGCGAAGATGAATAAAGGGACTAGAGGCGAAACTGTATGATGAACAGTTAAGGGAACTAAGTATGTCTAGCCCAATGAAGAGAAGGCTCAGAGGAAATATGATAGCATCTTCCAATACTTGAGGGTTATCACAGGGAAGAGAGCATTGATTCATTCCCCATAGCAACTGAGAACAGGAGAAGACTCAGAATCAGAATAGAGCTGGAAGGGACCTTGGAGGTCTTCTAGTCCATCCCCTTGCTTCAGCAGGAGATCCTATACCATTTCAAACAAGTGACTGTCCAGTCTCTTTCTTAAAAACCTCCAGTGATGAAGCACCCACAACATCTGAAGGCAAACTCTAATAATAAAGACAGGAAAAGTGTAGAAAGAAAGAATAAAAAAGAAAAAAAATGAAAGAGGTTTTTAAATTTCTTCCTTTGTAATTAAATACAATCACAAAATTTTCTCTTATCCTATGATTACAAAAAAAGCTCATGTTTTTCCCCCACTATATTTCCCCGAATCATGCACGTTTTTCTGTTTTGTGCAGAAAGTGTATCGGTGGTTTCAATCCACCATAAATATAAATCGTTTTTTCTCTAATCAAAGAAGTTCATTTAGAAGTTCCATCATCTTCATCCCGCTTTCCTCCCTTGTAGACTGCGTTTATCAAGTATTTAATTCTTAACAACTATTTATTTCTGAACAAGCAATGCCTCTGTGCAAGAAAAGTCTCCAAGTCTACGCATTCAACCAGAGAGTACAAGACCCAGCAGCCAATTAATGTCTTTAATGAAAGCTCCATTTCAAATTCCAGACTTGGTGGAATTTGAAACCTACATTTTCAGGACTTGCTGAGAAAGATTCCAGGTTCCACTTTTTCTTCCAAAGAAAGATCAGAGCCAAAGGCCCTATGCAGCTATATCTAAGGGGCTGCCCCAAAGAAGAGGGGGTCAGCCTATTCCCCAAAGCCCCTGAAGGCAGGACAAGAAGCAACAGATGGAAACTAATCAAGGAGAGAAGCAACCTAGAACTAGGGAGAAATGTCCTGACGGTGAGAACAATTACTCAGTGCAACGATTTGCCTTCAGAAACAGTGGGTGCTCTAACACTGGGGGTTAGACTAGAAGTCCTCCAAAATCCCTTCCAACTCTTGTTATTCTGAAATGTCCTTGAAGGAAGTTATGTGGGACCATTATCAATACCTGAGCCTGAGGCCAGGAACAAAATATGAGTTCAATTTGGGAAAACAAGAAAGATTTGACTAAAAAAAGAAATTGCTCTTTCTTCATTCTCTTTCGTACAAGAAGGAGGGAAGGGCAAACACTGTCAGAGCTTTGAGCTTCTCTGTTTTGTATATTCTTATATGATTAATGACTCATAATAACAGCCGTTTTGGTCTTGGTGGTGAAGGCACAAGGTTAGAAACCAGGAGATGGTGAGTTCTAGTACTGCCTTAGGCATGAAAGCCAGCTGGGTGACTAGGGCCAATCACCAGCAGATGGTAGTTCTCATCCCACTTTAGGCATGAAAACTGACTATGTGATTTGGGCCAATCACCAGGAGATGGTGAATTCTAGTATCATGTTAGGCATGGAAGCCAGCTGGATGACTAGTGCCAATCTGCAGGAGATGGTTAGCTCTAGTTCTCATCCCACTTTAGGCATGAAAGCTGGCTATGTGATTTGGGCCAATCACCAGGAGATGGGGAATTCTAGTACCACTTTAGGCATGAAAGCCGGCTGGATGACTAGTGCCAATCTGCAGGAGATGGTGAGCTCTAGTTCTCATCCCACTTTAGGCATGAAAGCTGGCTATGTGATTTGGGCCAATCACCAGGAGATGGTGAATTCTAGTACCGCTTTAGGCATGAAAGCCGGCTGGATGACTAGTGCCAATCTGCAGGAGATGGTGAGCTCTAGTTCTCATCCCACTTTAGGCATGAAAGCTACCTATGTGATTTGGGCCAATCACCAGGAGATGGTGAGTTCTAGTACCGCCTCAGGCATGAAAGCTGGTTGGGTGATTTTGGGCTAGTCCTTCTCTCTCAGCCTAATCCATTTCACCAGGCTGGTTTGCTGGGGGGAAAGAAGAGGGAGGAATATTATGTACGTTTGCCACCTTGAGTTACCTATAAAGTAATAAAGATGGAATACTGTAAAAACCAAGCCAAAAGTAAACGAACAAACAAATAAATAATCTCCCCTCCCAGCTGGCTTTCTAATGTCCAGTATCCCACAATCCCCAAATACATTTGGCTTGTTGAATATGCAGACTTATCTCTGTCCCTGTGGAAGCCTTGGGGTTTTGTTTCCACCACCGTGACATCTCCCGTTTTATGACTATGCAAGTCAAGGCACTCGGCAACAGTGCAATAAAAATCCCTCTGACCTTAGAAATTAGCGTAAATGTTCATGTCCTCCAGCAACCAGATATGGAAGACCTGGCAGGTCCCTTCAATGAATCACTAGTACAGACAACCGACAGAAGAGAATATTTATCGCTCAGAGTTGAACGGTGAGGTCCTTGGTACACTCTGAGCTCTGTTGTTGGACATACTTCACCATAGTTTCAAATGGGAAACTCCAAGCACCCTAGATCGAACTAAATAAAAAAAATGCTAGAGAACTCTAGGATAGGGAGCCACCACAAAGAAGTCCCCTTTCCTTTGCTCCCACCAGTTCTTCCTTCATAGTGGACAACCTCAATATCTCCTGCTTTTTGGCCAGGTTGATATAAAAGAGGGCTGTGAAAATCATTTACAGACCCCTCACATCCCGGACATAAACTGTTTCAACTCCTACCCTCAAAACAACGCCATAGAGCACTGCACACCTGAACACAACTAGACACAAGGACAGTTTTTTCTCCGAAAGCCATCACTCTGCTAAACAAATAATTTCCTCAACACTGTTCAACATTTACAAAGTCTGCACTATTATTACTATTAATCTTCTCGTCAACTCCTTATCCCCTCCCACTTGTGACTGTATGACTGTAACTTTGTTGCTTGTATCCTTACGATTTATATTGACTGTTTCCTAGTCTGATTTGATTGCTTATTTGTACCCTATGACTATCATTAAGTGTTGTAACTTATGATTCTTGACGAATGTATCTTTTCTTTTTATGTACACTGAGAGTATATGCACCAAAGACAAATTCCTTGTGTGTCCAATCACACTTGGCCAATTAAGAATTGAATTCTATTCTATTCTATTCTATTCTATTCTATTCTATTCTATTCTATTCTATTCTATTCTATTCTATTCTTTGGGGGGAGGTGATCTACCAAATTACCTGGACCCAAACCTTTCTCTTTGGATCTGAAAAGAGCCCACAAACCTATGACAGGTGACCCCTATGGAGGCCAAAGGTTTTAATGCAGATGTGGCATACCTAATCCATATAGTTCGGGGCCTGTGAATTGTGGGGTTCTCTTAAGCCAGAGGTCTCCAAACTGGGCAACTTTAAGACTTGTGGACTTCAACTCCCAGAATTCTCCAGCCAGAATCCTGGGAGTTGAAGTCCACAAGTCTTAAAGTTGCCAAGTTTGGGGACCGTTGTTGATTAAAAGCCATCCAGTGTCCCACTGTTGATCTTACATGCCCTGTTCTTTCAGCTGAAGATAAAAGCCACAAATAAGCTAATGAATGGGAAATTAATTCAGATTCTGATAAGGAGTTGCCAGCTGTAAAAAGGTCACCTCTTGATTGAGAACAGGTGCCTTAGCCGAGCTTATCTTCCTGATTGAGGCAGAGTGCAAAAAGCTGTGCCAGCATTGCTTACGTATGCAGCCAGGGAAAATGGATTTAGTTTGCTCCCTGAGCCTTGCCTAGGCGGCAAAAGTAATCGTACAAAGTTAATCACAGAACAACATTCTACTTAAACATTGAAAATGGTTTATACCGTGTTTCTCAACTAAATAACAGGATAACATAGTTGGAAGGAACCTTGGAGGTCTTCTAGTCCAACCCTCTGCTCAAGCAGGAAACCCTATAACACTTCAGACAAATGATTGTCCAGTTTCTTCTTAAAAACTTCCAGTGTCAGAGCATTTACAACTTCTGGAGGCAAGTTGTTCCACTGATTAATTGCTCGCAATTTCTCCTTAGTTCTAGGTTGTTTCTCTCCTTCATTAGTTTCCATCCATTGCTTCTTGTCTTGCCTTCAGGTGCCTTAGAGAACAGGTTGAACCCATCTTCTTTGTGGCAACCCCTCAAATATTGGAAGAATGCTATCATGTTGCCCCTAGTCCTTCTTTTCATCAAACTAGACCTACCCAGTTCCTGCAACCCTTCTTTGTATGTTTTAGCTTCCAGTCCCTTAATCCTCTTAATTGCCCTTCTCTGCACTCTTTCTAGAGTCTCAACATCTTTTTTACCTCATGGTGACCAAAACTGGATGAAAATGTTCCAGGTGTGGCCTTACCGAAGCATTATAAAGTGGTATTAACACTTCACATGATCTTGATTCTATCCCTCTGTTAATGCAGCCTAAGACAGTGTTGGCCTTTTGTAGCTGCAGCTCATGTTTAAATGATTTTCCGATAGATAGATAGATAGATAGATAGATAGATAGATAGATAGATAGATAGATAGATGATAGATAGATAGATAGATAGATAGATAGATAGATAGATAGATGATATAATTCTTTATTGGCCAAGTGTGATTGGACACACAAGGAATTTGTCTTGGTGCAAATGCTCTACATAAAAGAAAAGATTAATTTGTCAAGAGTCAAGAATCATAAGGTACAACACTTAATGTTAGTCATAGGGTACAATAAGAATAGAATTAGAATTAGGAAGAAGAGGAGAGAAGAGAAGAGAAGAGAAGAGAAGAGAAGAGAAGAGAAGAGAAGAGAAGAGAAGAGAAGAGAAGAGAAGAGAATTCTTTATTGGCCAAGTGTGATTGGACACACAAGGAATTTGTCTTGGTGCAAATGCTCTCGGTGTACATAAAAGAAAAGATACATTTGTCAAGAGTCAAGAATCATAAGGTACAACACTTAATGATAGTCATAGGGTACAATAAGCAATCAAATCATATTAGGAAACAGTCAATATAAATCATAAGGATACAAGCGATAAAGTTACAGTCATACAGTCACTATCATTCTATCTATGATTGTCCATTAGGACTCCAAGATCCCTCTCGCAGTTACTACTATCAAGCCAGGTACTATCTATACTATACCTGAGCACTTGTTTGTTTGTTTTTTGCCTCAATGTAGCACCTTAATTTTTTTCACCACTGAATTTCATCTTACAAAATGAAGACTGTACTTAGTTTCATTTTATGCACTTTGTCCAGTCTTCCATTCCTTGTGCTAAAGAATTTTTTGCCTGCAAGATGTAATGTAATGTACTTACATTACATATACAGGTCAAATTACAACTGTTCGTTTAATTCAATGGCCCTGAAAAAACTGACTTGACCATTGCAGCCTCCCCATGACTGTGGGATCCAAATTTGGGTGCCTGGCAACTGGCATGAAGGTTGAAGCATCCAGGATCACATGATTCACCATGGGCGACCTTCCCAGCCAGCTTCCCACAAGCAATGGGGGAAGCTGGATTCGCTTAATGACCACACAATTCATTTAACAACTGCACTGATTCACTTAATGACCATGGCAAAATTTTGTAAAAGGAGGAATTGAAATTCTGCTCTTATTTCTGGCTGTAGGTTGAGGACTATCTGTATAGGAATTCTAAGAGACCATATATAAGTGGGATCTTCTCTGAATCTTTGCCTTGTTTTCAGTAGGGGAAACTGTAGATCAGGGGTCTTCAAACTAGACAGCTTTCAGACTTGTGGACTTCAACTCCCAGAATTCCATCTCCAGCCATGTTAGCTCAGGAATGCTGGGAGTTGAAGTCCATAAGTCTGAAAGCTGTCTAGTTTGAAGACCCTCGATCTTTTAGTGGATTTGCTGCTACAGCTGACCTTTTATTTGCTACCACAATGGAGCCTAACATTTCCGTTGCTATGCAGGATGGTTTGTCACGGAATTGCGCAGATGAAATTGGAGAAACTAACTACAAATTTGTAGTCTTTATTATCATCCAGCACAGGACAGCACAATAGTCAGGAACATCATGAGGCAAATTAAACAGTATACAGAACACCTAGAAGAAAAAAGGCGGGGGGAAAAGAGAACCCCCTCCCTCTGTTGTAGAGGATTAAATTCTGATCAGAAATATCAAAATGAGATTTTAGCCCACTAATACAAGAGACATCTGACTCTCTGAAGCCTCCATTTTTGTTTAAACAAAACAGCGTTTGAAAAATGGCCCTGCAGAAACTTGGCCAACCAATCATAGCATAGATTGCATCATGCATGAGTCAGTACTCTCTAACTTAGGGTTGGGAAATCATGGCCCGTTTATGGCTTGTGAACTTCAACTCCCAGAATTCCTCCTCCAGTCATGTTAGCTCAGGAATGCTGGGAGTTGAAGTCCACAGGTCTTAAACTTGCCAAGTTTGAAGAGCCTTGCTGTAGATCAGTGACCTTCAGATTGACAATTTGATAAATTCAGCTGAACTCTTTTGGCATAGACACTCTTTCTGTTTTGTCCGTATCTCTGACAATCTGGATTTGAGGCTAATTGAGGTTCATTGTAAATTACCAGCCACTTTTAGTTTAAATGTGTTGTTTGAGAGATTAAAAAAAAAACCAGTTCTTGTCAAACCAGATTCCTTAGTTGGTTACATTTGTTCTTTGTAGGTATGAAAATAACATTTATAGTTCCTGGTCGACATTCCACAGAATGAAGCAAGATGCAAACATTTGTTGTAGACAGTTGTGGCAAGTGGGTACGTCTAGCTTAATGAAGAGAAGGTGACATTAGCAGTCTTCTAACATTTGAGGGACTGTCAAGGAGAAGAAGTCGACCTATTTTCCAAAGCACCTGAAGGCAGGACAAGAAGCAATGGATGGAAACTTATCAAGGAGACTGGGGAATTCTGGGAGTTGAAGTCCACACATCTTAAAGCTGCCAGGGTTAAGGAAACACTAATTTAGAAAGCAAATGGACACCGCATGCTTATTTTTAGAATACCATCAGCAAATCTTAAAAGCAAACAGGCAACGTATCCTTCTCCTTTCACTCACTCCTCACTTTTCCCTTTCAAGGAAAAAAAGATAAATATTTTAGTGCATTATTAAGAGTGAGTTTATAGTCTGGAGATGTTGTAGCAGAGCAGGGGTCTTCAAACCTGGCAACTTTAAGACAATGCTGGCTGAGGAATTCTGTGAGTTGAAATCCACAAGTCTTAAAAGTTGCCAGGTTTGGAGACCTCTGTTGTGGAGGATTAAATTCTGATCAGAAGTATCAAAATGAGATTTTAACCCACGAATTCAAGAGACATCTCGACTCTCTGAAGCCCCCATCTTTGTTTAAACAAAACAGCATTTGAAAAACGGCCCTGCAGAAACTTGGTGGCATCAGATAATTTTACGTGATTTGTTTTTGTTTAATGTTCTTACCCGAAGTCAGGGCTGTTCTTCTGTCCTCAGAGAAAGACCTTGACAAAGAAAAGCCATAGCTTGGGCCTCAGTTCTGGGCCTCAGGCCAAGTTTTGGAGAAGAACCAGTTTCCCTGGAGATGTTGACCTCCATTGCTTCTAGGTTCCACCCGGGACTCTGGGGCCATAAATCTGGAGAGTTCAGGGTTAGGTTGCCTAGTTCAATCTAAAATTAAACTTTGCTTCGTGATGGGATTTCATCTCTTCTCCATCAGTAATTGGCTTTTAAATGGGCTTTTCGTTTTACTTATTTGTTTATTTACAAATTTGTGTATGTATGTATTTCTTTATTCATTCATATCTCCCCGCCCCCTTTATTATTTTCACGAATAACTCAGGGCAGTGAATATATCCAGCACACACACACACCTTCCTCCTCCTATATTCCCCACAACAACAACTGTGGTGTGGATTGGATTGAGAGAGAGGGGGACTAGCCCAAAGTCAACCAGCTGGCTTTTATGGCTAAGGCGGGATTTGCACTCAGGGTCTTCCAGTTTCCAGTGCTTTAACCACTAGACCAGACTGGTTGGAAACCCTTTCATGCCTTTCATGTCTAAGATGAGACTAGAACTTACAGTCTCCTGGTGATTGGCCCAAAGCCATCCAGTTGGCTTTCATATCTAAGGTGAGACTAGAACTCACAGTCTCCTGATGATTGGCTCAAAGTCACCCAATCCACTTCCGTGCCTTTGATAGTCCAAAAAGCCTTTCACTCATATTTCAAGGACAAAGGTGTGTTACTTCAGTATCTAAGGGCCTCCTGCATTCTGCATCTAAGAGCCATGGTGGCGTAGTGGTTAGAATGCTGTACTGCAGGTAAACTCACTGCTCATTCCATAAGTTCGATCCTCACTGGCTGAAGATTGACTCAACCTTCCATCCTTCCGAGGTTGGTAAAATGAGGACCCAGATTGTTGGGGGCAATAAGCTGACTCTGTAACCCACTTAGAGAGGGCTGTAAAGCACTGTAAAGTTGTATATAAGTCTATTGCTATTGCCCTTCCTTCCTTCCTTCCTTCCTTCCTTCCTTCCTTCCTTCCTTCCTTCCTTCCCCACCTACCTACCTACCTACCCTTCCCACCTTCCTACCTATCTACCTTCCTTCCTCCTTTGCTTACTTACTTAGTTACTTGTGGTTAGAATGCAGTATTGCAGGCTAACTCTGCCCACAGCCATGAGATCGAACCTGACCTGGCAAGTCAAGGTTGACTCAGCCTTCCATCCTTCCGAGGTTGATAAAATGAGGACCCAATTTGTCGGGTCAATAGGCTGACTCTGTAAACCACTTAGAGAGGGCTGTAAAGCATTGTAAAGTTGTATATAAGTCTATTGCTATTGCCCTTCCTTCCTTCCTTCCTTCCTTCCTTCCTTCCTTCCTTCCTTCCTTCCTTCCTTCCTTCCTTCCTTCCTTCTTTTCTTGCTTACTTACATACTTACTTATGGTTAGAAAGCATTATTGCAGGCTAGCTCTGCCCGCAGCCATGAGCTCGAACCTGACTTGACTGGCTCAAAGTTGACTCATCCTTCCATCCTTCTGGGGTGGCTAAAATGAGGACCCAGATTGTTGGGGCCAATAGGCTGACTCTGTAAAACTGCTTAGAGACGGATGTAAAGCACCATGAGGTGGTATATAAGTTGAAGTGCTATTGCTATTGCTAATTTTTCCCTCCTAGGCTCCGTCTTCATGATGGCAAGCTTATAAAGGATCGCCGTTATCACCTCCGCACCTACCCGAATTGCTTCGTGGCCAAGGAGCTCATCGACTGGTTGATCGACCACAAAGAAGCCCCTGACCGTGAGACAGGCATCCGGCTGATGCAGAAGCTCATGGACCACGACATTCTTCACCATGGTTGGTGAACTTCTTAATTCTGGTTACATTTTTCCCAATGACATGAAGGTGCCTTATCCAAATGGTCTGGCAGTTCTCTGAGTTTTGGCCAATCACTGGGAGACTGTGAGTTCTAGTTCTACTTTAAGCAGGAAAGCGGACTGGCTGACTTTTTGCTAATCGCCAGGAGACTGAATTCTGCTCTCATTTTAGGCATGAAAGCCAGCTGCGTGCCTTTGAGTCAATCACCAGGAGCCTGTGAATTCTAGTCCTGATTTAGGCAGGAAAACAGGTTGGCTGAGTTTTCACCAATCACCAAGAGGCTGAGTTCTGCTCCCATTTTAGGCATGAAAACTGGCTTAATGACTTAGAGCCAGTTACCAGGAGACTATGAGTTCTAGTTCTGCCTTAAGACATGAAAAATGATTTTGGATCATTCCCTCTCTCTTAGCTCCACCCATCTCAAAAGGGTTATTGTGGTAAAATAAGAGGAGGAAGGTATATTAGGTATTCATTACCTTGAATTACATGTAAAAACAATAAACGAACACCAGATAAAACACACAAATTCGCCCTGTAATTACTTCCTTACAGGTGAAATGCAACAGAGCCTTTCTAATAATTTGGGAGTTTGCATTTCTGAGTCTTCTTTATGAAGTTGCTTTATATTTCTACTTTACTGACAATCTCTTCCTGTTAAAGAGATTCACGTGTGAGTCTTTATATTATTTGTTTTCTGAAAAGCATAAATTGGTATATCATCCCCAAGTTGGGGGAAACTTATGCTAGAGTCCTTAAGGATGTGAGTGAGGAATCAAGAATAAATCTGTAAAATAAAAAGTTTTTTTTTTTTAAAAAAAAATCTTATTCTTTTGGGAGTTTTCTTCGCCGACAGCTGGAAATTCTTGAAGGGGTGAAGGTTTGTTTCTTTAAAAAAGAAGGGGAGACTTCAAGCCCATCACAAAGAAATCAACCATTGGGGTAGAAATGCTTGCTGGGGAAAAAAAAAATTAGGTGTTTCCTGCTTGGTGAATATCCCTTTTCAAGATTAACTGGCAGAGGCCCCGCTACGAAGCCTGGGACTATCCCCACCTCCAAATACGCTTCAACTATTTGGAGATGGCTCAAAATCCAAATATGAAGGTTGTGGGATATTTCCTCACGGCTTTCTGGGGCCGAGGAAGAACAGTCAACAAAAGCTTGGACCAGCTCTGCGTGTATCTGAGAACTTCATGTGTAAACACAGAACAGGGTAAGGAATTTCTACCTTGATGGGGCATGTAGGTGGGGTGGTCAAAACCCAAAAATCCGAGGAACTGAAGTCTTCTTTGATGGCTTTTCCTTCATGGACACGAAGCAAACATTCCACAGACACCGATGCATATTTTCGGGGCTGTAGTGCAGTGAGCAAATAGGATAGTTGGCCCGCCCGGGGAGGGGGGGGTGCTTTTCAGAAAGGTAGCTAGATGAGGATGCCCCAAAGGTGCTTTTTTCAAGAGGCAACTGGACTTCCTTGTTTTTCCTCTGAAGATGCTTCGCTTCTCGCCCAAGAAGCTTCTTTAGCTCTGACTGGATGGTGGGGAACGGAAGGATTTATAGTCCTTGCAGACAGCTGGTCATTTGCATCCTTTTAAGAGAGTCCTTGAGGCCACTTGGAGATTTATCTGTGTCCTCGTCCACTGGTTAATTGTCGTCACTGTTAGAAAGTTTCTCTGTGACGACCCGGGGGCGTGGCACAAAAATAACAAAAGTCACCGAAGTAGATAAATTCCCTTTAATGCCTCCAACTTGGCCCCCAATGTCCAGTTGTTTTTATAAGAGATCAAACTCTTCTAAAAACAGCCTACGAAGGGAAGAAATACAGTCCGAACCCAAAGTAAAGATAATTAGAAATTTTAAAAAAACCAACACAAACCACACTGAAGTAATTAACACGACAGGCCAGGATGATACATTGCAGACTTCCAAAAGATAATGCAGCATCCACAGTTGGGAGGGTGCCAAAACCCAGATAAGCCTCAACAAAGATAATGCACGCTTTGCTTCCAGCAACTTTGCCCTGAAGTTTGCCCTTTTAAACAGACTTCCCAGCTGCAGCTCATGAAGGGGATCAGGGCCCTTTCCTCTCCCGTAAGCCACGTTGCTCCCTTCTCCGTTCCTCCCTGCATGCCCTAGGATGAAGAGGGGATGGCCCTGGGTCTTCCTCTGAATGCCCAGCCAGACTGTGCCCTTCCCCCGTTTCTTCCACAGCCACCGGAGCCACACTCCCACTCCCTGTCAGCTGCTCAATCTCCCCCTCAGAATCAGACTCCAACAAGGGCATGACATTCTCCTTAGTTCCAGGTTGCTTCTCTCCTTGATTAGTTTCCATCCATTGTTTCTTCTCCTGCTCTCCTGCTTTGCAGAATAAATTGACCCCCCTCCTCTTTGTGGCCTCCTCTTAGATCCCACGACACCAGGACAATGCAAATGTTAGAAATACACACCCTCTGTCCCACCATCATAAGATCTTCTTTCGCGACCTTATGCCAAGCAAAGTCAACGGGAAGGCCGGATTCCCTTCACAAGTTCGCTAACTTAACAACTGCAGTTAACCATGGTGGCAGGAAAGGTCGTAAAATGAGGCAAAGCTCACTGAACAACTGCCTCGCTCAGCAGCGGACATTTTGGGCTCAATTGTGGTCGTAAGTCAAGGACTATCTATTCAAAAGTGTCACATGTAAACACTTTGCCAAGTTCAGCAATGAGGTGGTAGATAACAAGAGCACAGAGCGGGATTTAATGGACGGGCCATCTGTTCTCCAATGGGGGAATGTTTGCAGAATCTGTCCCTTCTGCCTGAATTAGGCAGCAGCTCGGTAAACATTCAGTTTCACACAGCCTGCTGCAGCATCCGTCTCGAAATAAACGAAATGCTGCTGTGGGGCTCCGGTGGAAGTGCAATTAGTTTGGGGTTAATTATTAACACTCACAGAGCCAGTTTGGCCTAGCTGGTAAAAGCATCAGGCGTGAAACTTGAGAGAGGGTGAGTTCAACTCCCACCTTGGGTACATAAATAAGATAAAATAAATTAAAGCAAAATGAAAAAAAAATGATTCATGATCTCTGTCATATCTTTTAGTAAAATCATTTAATATATGTCTGTCTGCCTGCTTGTCTATCATCATCTGTCATCTATCTATCTATCTATCTATCTATCTATCTATCTATCTATCTTAATCCTTTATCTCTATCTTTCTATGATCCATCTATCATCTATTTATCTCAATCATCTATCTGTCTATCTCTCTCTCTCTCTCTCTCTCTCTCTCTCTCTCTCTCATCTATCTATATCTATCTGTCTGTCTGTCTGTCTATCATCTATCTATCTATCTATCTATCTATCTATCTATCTATCTATCTATCTATCATCTATCTATCTAACTATCATCTATCTATCTTAATCCTTTATCTCTATCTTTCTATGATCCATCTATCATCTATTTATCTCAATCTGTCTGTCTATCATCTCTCTCTCTCTCTCTCTCATCTATCTATATATCTGTCTGTCTATCATCTATCTATCTATCTATCTATCTATCTATCTATCATCTAAATCTATCATCTATCATTTACAATCTATTTATCTCAATCATCTATCTATCATTTATCTATCATCTATCTATTATTTATCATCTATTTATCTCAATCATCTATCTATCTAAATTTAGATACACACACACACACACACACACACACTGGTAGTACTCAACTTATGACTACAACTAAGTCCAAAATTTATGTTGCTAAGTGAGACATTTGTTAAGTGAGTTTGGCCCATTTCATGACTTTTCCTGCCAGAGTTGTTGATTAAGGCATTGCATTTGTTAAGTGAGTAACCTGTTTGTTAAGTGAATCCGGCCTCCCCATTGACTTTGCTTTTCAGAAGGTCACAAAAGGGGATCATGTGACCCCGGGACACTACGACCGTCATAAATACGAACCAGTTGCCAAGGGTCTGAATTTTGATCACATGACCATGGGGATGCTGCGACGGTCGTAAGTATGAAAAACGGTCATAAGTCACTTTTTTCAGTGCCGTTGTAACTTCGAACAGTCACTAAACAAACTTATAAGTCAAGGACTCCCTGTAATCCTACCAAATGTACTTTTGCATTTTTGTCTCTGTTGGAGCCCAGCCTGCTTTTCGAAGTGGAGGGCGGGCGGGGGTGTGTGTGAATGGTCCGACCTGGGCCTCAAAGCTCGGGAGGGGGCTAAGAATGGTCTTAAACGCTTTTCAGTCTGTGACGAACACTCGGACTACAAGGACGCTAAGCTCCTCTATCGCTTCCGCAAGGATGATGGGACCTTCCCGCTCAACAAGGAAGTCAAAGTGTTCCTGAGAGGACAAAGCCTCTACGAGACGTACGTGAGCCCTCCCCCCTTCCTGGTCCTTCGGAGGTTCGGGTGGAAACCCATGAACTACATTTATTCCCTGGGCTTTAATTTGGGTGAGGGGTGGGGGTGGGATTTGGAAAAAAAAAGGATATAAAGGGAACTCCTTCCTTAATCCCTCCCTCCCTCCCTTTCCCCTCCCTCTCTCTCATCTCTTTTCTTCCTCTCATCTCCTTTCTTCCTCATCTCTTTTTTCCTCTCCTTTCTCCCTCTCATCTCTTTTTTCCTCTCCTTTCTTCCTCTCATCTCTTTTTTTTTCCTCTCTTTTCTTCCTCTCATCTCTTTTTTCCTCTCTTTTCTTCCTCTCATCTCTTTTTTCCTCTCTCTCTTTCTTCCTCTCATCTCTTTTTTCCTCTCTCTCTTTCTTCCTCTCATCTCTTTTTTTCCTCTCCTTTCTTCCTCTCATCTCTTTTTTCCTCTCCTTTCTTCCTCTCATCTCTTTTTTTCCTCTCCTTTCTTCCTCTCATCTCCTCCCTCCCTCATTTCCCATCTCCCTCCCTCCTCCCTCTCCGTCCCTCCCTCCCTCCCTCCCTCTCATCTCTTTTTCCCCATCTCCTCTCATCTCTTTTTTCCTCTCATCTCTTTTTTCCTCTCATCTCTTTTTTTCCTCTCATCTCCTTTCTTCCTCATCTCCTCCCTCCCTTATTTCCCATCTCCCTCCCTCTCATCTCTTTTCTTCCTCTCATCTCTGCCCTCCCTCATTTTCAGGGGTGGGCTGCTACCAGATCTCCCCGGTTTGGGAGAACCCGTAGCTAGTTTTATCGCTGGTTCTGCAAACCGGCATATCCCACCCCTGGCTGGCCCTGCCCACCCTGTCCCTCCCCTCCCAGGAGTCCCCATGCGCCTCGTTTGGATGCCAGGTAAGTGCAGGCCCCGCCCAGAGGCTCAAGGAGGGTGAAAAATGAGCCTCCCCTGGAGCCAGGGAGAGGGTGTTTTCCTCCTCCCGGAGGGTCGAGGAAAGCCTCCGGAGCCTAGGGAGGGTGCAAAAAGGGCATTCTGGAAGTTCCGGAAGGCTGAAAACGGGCCTCTTTCCAGCCTCGGGAGGCTCAAGGAAAGGCTCTGGAGCCTGGGGTGGGTGAAAAACGGGCCTCCGCTGTGGTGCAAGAAGCTGACTAGGCCATGCCCACCATAGCCATGTCAGAAGCCAGACCGAGAACCGGTTGCTGATATTTTTGAAGGCCACCCCTGCTCATTTTCCATCTCTCTCCCTCCCTCCCTCCCTCCATCTCATCTCCTTTCTTCCTCTAATCTCTTCCCTCTCTCATTTCCCATCTCCTTCCTCCCCCCTTTCTGTGGAGGAAGGAAGGAAAGAGGGAGGGAGGGAGGAAGAAGGTATTTTATAACTAGATGGATTTGCAAAAAAATTGAGAGAAAAGGAAGGGAGAAAGAAAGAAAGAAAGAAAGAAGGAAGGAAGGAAGGAAGGAGGAAGGAAGGAAGGAAGGAAGGAAGGAAGGAAGGAAGGAAGGAAGGAAGGAAGGAAGGGCATAAAAACTGGGTGACTTTGGGCCAATCACCAGGAGGTTATGAGTTCTAGTCCCACCTTAGGCACAGAAGCCAGCTGGTGACTTGAGGCCAGCCACTCTCTCTCCCAGCCCAATCCACCTCACAGGGTTGTTGTTGTTGTTGTTGTGGGGAAATAGGAGGAGGAAGGGGCGTTAGGCTTGTTCGCTGCCTTGAATTATTTATAAAAAATAATAAAGGCGGGACATAAATAAATATCTCTAAAGTGGCTGTGCAAAAAGGTAAAGACAAAATGGC
Source organism: Pseudonaja textilis (assembly GCF_049901715.1). Classification (NCBI taxonomy): domain Eukaryota; kingdom Metazoa; phylum Chordata; class Lepidosauria; order Squamata; family Elapidae; genus Pseudonaja; species Pseudonaja textilis. The sequence goes on along the minus strand of NC_141992.1, from coordinate 8,333,216 downwards.
AAAATTTTCTGAGACACAACAGAACCCTTGCTGCAAACTGGCACAGAATTCCCGTGCTTTTGCATAACTTGGCAAACGCCTTTTGAAAAGCTTTGCCAAGAAAACGGCAGGGACTATTCACTTTGGTGGCGTTGCACTCTCTCTGGATCTGAGGACTAATTCAGGCACTTGTCAGGAGCCAAAAAAACCCCCCAAATTAAAACAGTAAATAGAGAAATTAAGTAGGCTTATACTGCCCTCCAGTGGTGATAGGTGAATTAGAATCCTTCTAAAAATCTTTATAGAAAACCTCATTTCTGGCACCTCATTTTTCGTTTGACGTGGCCTGGAATTACAAGGAAGTCCTCGTTTAGTGACCGTTCAAAGTTATAATGGAACTGGAAAAAAGTGATAGGCCTCTAGAACAGTTTTGCTCAAACTTGACAACTTTTAAGGTGTCTGGATTCGCCTCCCAGAATTCCCCAGCCAGCCATTGAGATCCTTTCCAATTCTGTGATTCTATGATTGTCCCACTCCTGGTGCAGTTCTTTAACCATTGTACTTTCTCTCTTTTAATTTTGCTGATCTATTTTGGAAGAAATGATTAGCTAAACATTTACACCTTCTATTAGATTAGAGATCAGATCTGTTAAAAAAATTGAATCCCACCCCTGATTTAAAAGACAATAGATACAAAGACCTTGACTTACACCAGTTTGGTTAGTGACTGTTTGAAGTTACAACGGCACTGAAAAAAAAAGGGTCTCGTGTGACCATTGCAACATCCCCGTGGTTACTTGATTTGCATTCGGATGCTTGACAACTGACTCACATTTATGACGGTTGCAGTGTCCCAGGAGGGTCAGGTGATCCCCTTTTGTGACCATCTGACAAGCAAAGTCCCTGGGGTGAAACCAGAGCCACTTAACAACCGGGTGACTAACTTACTAACTGCAATGATTCACTGAACAAATGAGGCAAGAAAAGTTGTAAAATGGGGAAAAAAATCCAGCGAATTTCTCACTTATCAACATAAATGTTGGCCTCAGTTGTGGTCGTAAGCAGAGGTGGGATTCAAATTTCTGAACTGGTTCTGTGGGCATGGCCTAATTTGTGGGTATGGCTTGGTGGTCATGTGACTGGCTGGGCATGGTTTGCTGACTGGGTGTGGCTTGGGGGGTCACGTGACTGGCTAGGCATGGCTTGTATGTAAATATTGTAAATATTAAAAAAAGAGCAACTTTTACCCAAAATCAGGCAAAGCAGGCAGGCAGGCAGATTAAGTTGCTCACAGAATCACAGATTCACTTAGAGATCTATCTATCTGCCATCCGCTAGCTGAGTCTGCACTGAAAAATAGAAGCTTCAGTCCTAAGGAAGGTTTTGCTTTGCTTTTAGATTAGCTAGAAAGCAAGAAATCCAACAATTTCCTGCTTTCTAGCTAATTTAAATCTTCTGGCACAGCAGAACAGCTGAGGGTCGGGGGGGGAAGGAAAATTAGCAATTTAGCAGGCAAGTTTGATGATGCGCATGCCAGATAAGGAGTGAGTGGGTGGGGAGGGTCGGGGTCAGCCAGTGGTGCAATTTGGCAGTTCTCTGAACTGGGCAGAATCATAACAACCTGTTCTATAGAACCGGTCCGACCAGGTAGAATTCCACCCCCTGATCATAAGTTGAGGACGACCTGTAGTCTTGGACTTAGAACCATTACTTTCTCAGAAATAGTGTACAGTCTTCTGTTTGGGTGTGGTGGGGGGGTTGGACTAGATGACCTACAAGGTCCCTTCCAACTCTGTTAATCTGTAAATCTGGCAATCATTTCAAGCTGCAGGAACACCTGAAAAAGGTGACTTGTGAGCGGTCCTCCTCACGCTTTTACCATTATTGAAGCTTTTGCACAATCTTCACTAAACGAGCTGTTTAGTGAGCTCACTAAACGAGCGGTTGTAAATGGAAGACCAACTGCACTCCTGCCCAATTGGACTTGAATTTGTTGCATGTCTGAACTGTATTTGTGGATTGTTTAACTCAACAGATATCCTTGTTTCTCTGTCTCCTGGTCTGTTGATTGTAGGCTGATCGGCATGGACAACTCCATTCTCAAAGCCAGAGAAGAGAACCTGGTTAAATACCAGAGGAGCTTTTTGGGGTGTGAGATGGTGGACTGGCTGGTGGAGGAAGGGGAGGTCGCAAACCGGAAGGAAGCTACGGAACTCTGCCAAACCCTCCTTGAACACGGGATCATCCAGCACGGTATATATGCATAGGAAATAATAACCCTGAGAAGGTGGCACACGAGACTGGAAAAGGGGAGAGAAGAGAATATTGGTAGCTGAGAGTTAAACTGTAGGGTTTCTTGGTGCTCTCTGAGCTTGGAGGTTTTCTTACAGACATTTCATTACCCACCTAGGTAACATCATCAGCGCTGCAAGGAGTGGGGTTTGCACTGATGAAGACACCTAGCATGGTTAGGAAATGTCTGCAAGAAAACCATCAAGCTCAGAGAGCACCAAGGACCCCAGTCCTCCTTCTCCTCCTCCTCCTCCTCCTCCTCCTCCCCTCCTCCTCCTCCTCCTCCTCCTCCTCCTCCTCCTCCTCCTCCTCCTCCTCCTCCCCTCCTCCTCCTCTCCTCTTCCCTTCTAGCACCTAGTTTGGTAATGAAATGTCTGCAAGAAAACCACCAAGCTCAGAGAACACCAAGGACCCTACAGTCGCTGTCTTCCTCCTCCTCCTCCCAAACCTCACTCCCTTTTAGTACTGATGAAGACACCTTGCATGGTTATGAGACATCTGCTAGAAAACCACCAAGCTCAGAGAGCACCAAGGACCCCACAGTCCTCCTCCTCCTCTTCCCTCGTTCCCTTCTAGCACTGATGATGTTACCTACTTTGGTAATGAGACATCTGCAAGGAAACCACTAAGCTCAGAGGACCCCGCTGAAGAGCTATGTGGCCTAATGCAGCGGCTCCTGATCTTTTGGGGGACCAGGGACCGGTTCTGTGGAGAGATGTTTTCCCGTGGACCGGAGAGAGTGTGGTTTCACATGCTGCCAGCATCCTGCTGATGGGGCTTCGCTTATTTGCGAGGCCTGGTTTTATGGTGTGCTGTGGCCCAGTGCCAGTCCATAGCCCTGGGGGTCAGGGACCCCTGGCATAATGGTTTGAATAGTAGTAGTCTCAACTTATGACCATTTTAACAATTGTTTGAAGGTGCTAAAGAGTGACTTACGACCATTCCTTGCACTTGTGACCATTACAGCATTAGAATAGAATGGAATAGCAGAGTTGGAAGGGACCTTGGAGGTCTTCTAGTCCAGCCCTCTGCTTAGGCAGGAAACCCTACATGCCACTTCAGACAAATGGTTATCCAACCTCTTCTTAAAAACTTCCAGTGTTGGAGCATTCACAACTTCTGGAGGCAAGTTGTTCCACGGATTAATTGTTCTCACTGTCAAGAAATTCCTCCTTAGTTCCAGGTTGCTTCTCTCCTTGATTAGTTTCCACCCGTTGCTTCTTGTCCTGCCTTCAGGTGCTTTGGAGAATAGCTTGACTCCCTCTTCTTTGGGGCAGCCCCTCAAATATTGGAAGACTGCTATCATGTCTCCCTTAGTCCTTCTTTTCATTAAACTAGACATACCCAATTCCTGCAACTGTTCTTCGTATGGTCCCATGGTTCATTCCCACAGTCATGTGATCAACATTTGGGCACTAGATAACCAACATGTATTTATGATGGTTGTAGCATCTCGGGGTCAAGTGACGGTTATTTGTGACCTTCCCAGGGTCTTCTGACAATGCCAGTTGCTGAATTTTGATCATGTTGACCACAGGGGATGCTGCAACGGACGTTAAGTGTGAACAAACGGTCATTAGTCCCTTTTATCAGCCCCTCTTTAACTTTGAACAGTCGCTAAATGAATGGCTGTAGGTCAAGGACTTACCTGTAGGTTCTTTCTTTCCACAGTCTCCACTCCGTGCCATTTTGATGACCGGGATCTCCTCTACCAGTTTCGTATCAATTTCCGACGAAGGAGGCGACTCACTGAACTGCTCAGTGAAAGTTTGCAGAGGACCCTTTCGGACAGTCCGGATAGTCCCTTCTGCCTCCGAAAGTTGAACCCTGAGCAAGACCCCTCCAGCTTCCTGTCAGGTACCTGTATCTGAAGATATTGGGCGGGGGGAGCAGGAAGGAAAAAGGAGGAGGAGGAAAGGAAGAAAGGTAGGAAGGAAGAGAAAGAAGGGAGAATGGAGAAGCAGGGGAAAGGAAAGGAAAGGAAAGAAGAGAGGAAAGGAAGAAAAATAGTAAAGAGAAGGAAGGAAAATAGGAGGAAAGGGAAGGGGAAAGGAAAGGAAAGGAAAGGAAAGGAAAGGAAAGGAAAGGAAAGGAAAGGAAAGGAAAGGAAAGGAAAGGAAAGGAAAGGAAAGGAAAGGAAGAAAAACAGGAAAATAAAGGAAGGAAAGGAAGGAAAACAAGAGGAAAGGGAAGGGAAGGGAAGGAAAGGGAAGGAAAGGAAGGAAAATAGGAGGAAAGGGAAGAGGAAAGGAAAGGAAAGGAAGAAAAACAAGAAAAGAAAGGAAGGAAAGGAAGAAAAACAAGAGGAAAGGAAAGGAAAGGAAGGAAGAGAAATTGGAGGAAATGAAAGAGGAAAGGAAAAGAGGGGAAGAAAGGAAATAGAGAAGAAAGGAAAGAAAATGAAGAAGGAAAGAAAGGAGAAAGGGAAGGAAAAAGGGAAGGAAAGGAGTAGAGGAGAGGAAAGGAAAGGAAAGGAAAGGAAGAAGAAAGGAGAGAGGGGAGGAAACCCCAAGGATGGAGGAAGAGAAGGAAATGAAGGAAAGAGCAGGAAGAGGAAGGAGGGAGGAAAAGAGAGGAGAAGGAGAAGGAGGAGGAGAAGAAAGAAAAGGAAGAATCCTCCTTTGGAGGAGGAATAGAGAAGGACAAATATCCTTTGAATAAGACATCAATCTGGTTCCATTATCCAGCTCTACTTCTTCATTTATCCCAGCACTTAATTAAAAAAAAATAAATGTTGTAATATGCCCACAGTCACCTACGTGTGAACTGGGCAGGGAATACACATTTGTTTAATACATAAACGCATACATGCACATATACATACATGCACACACAAAAAAACCAATTTTTGAAAAACTGCACATTCCCTAATATTCTCACACTGTTTCAGCTTTGCAAATCCTATTCTCCAGATAATGGGAGAATCTGCGATCTGCCAAGCCTGGACTTGTATACTTTCTCCATTTACAGCCTGCAGAAAATATGCATGCTTGTTTGAACAAGTTTCACCCAAAATATTTGATTTTGCACCATTTTTTAAAAAAAATAATGACACATTTAGACGAAACAAAATGCCATAATAATATCATATATCGGTTGTGCACACTTTCTTTAAAGCATGCGTTCCAAGATACATTTTATTGAATATATTTCCTTGAATAGCTGTTGAAAACAGAACAGTGAACATCAACAAAACAGTTTTTGGAAAAAAGAAAAAGACTTTTAGGAGCCAGATGGCTGGTAATTAAAGAACTATGCTGGACAGATGTCAGTTGAATATATATTTTTTGTACGAAAATTTGAAATCATGACAGATTCTCCCTTATCTCAACTCCTGGCCCTCAGTTGCTTAGAATAGCAACCCAGGCTATAAAGCCTGAGCTACAAATCCATTTATATTTTCACCCTGTGCTATTATTGCTATAACTACAATTTTGCCCAGATTCAGAAAAGAATGTTATTTATTAATCTAGAAAGGCTAAAGAAATAAAAACTCGTTTCACTACAGAACGTGAAATGCTGCAGTTTTGGTCAAATGCTGCACACACTTACACTTACACACACACACACATAAGAGAAAAAAGAGAAAAACAATACGGGAACACAACATCGAAATACATATGTGTAATAATAAAACGTGTAGTAAGTGCTTAAAATAAGTGAAAAAGTAGAACAGGAAAAATAAGCAGAGTATAATAGGTTGTTACGAAGGTGAAGAGTTACAATTTCAATTTATGTTTATTTATTGCAAAAATTGTGCAAACACACACAAACACACACACATAAATAGATTCTTTGAGTTATGATATGACCAACCTGATTTTACGACCTTTTTTGCTCTGGTTTTGTTACGAGTGCATTTTTGCTGAAAACCAGAAATCAGTGCTGGGTTTTAACTGACTATATTTTGCATGCGTTGCCTGCATTGAGCAGGGGGTTGGACTAGAAGACCTCTGGGGTGCCTTCCAGCCATAGAATTCTACATTCCATGTCATATTTTATTAAATTTATCCATAAAAAGTTAATGCATGTGGCTCCCTCCCTTTGGAACACCATCCCTACAGAGATTAAGTCTGGCCTCAATGTTTGACACTCTTACTGTACATAGGCGCTGAAGTTGGAAGATGATTAAAGGCCTGGAGACTAAAACATATGAAGAATGGTTGCAGGATTTGGGTTTGGTTAGAGGAAAAAAAGAACTAGGGGGGAACATGATAGCAGTATTCCAGTATTTGAGGGGCTGCCACAAAGAAGAAGAGGGGGTCAAGCTATTTTCCAAAGCTCCAGAAGGCAAGCCAATAAACAACTGGCTTCAAAAGCAGGTGTCAAACTCGCGTTGTCATGGTGTCGTCATGTGACGTATTGGGACTTTTCCCCCCATTGCTAAACTGGGCGTGGCCAGGATGTGGGGCATCCGCCCCGTGAGCCACGAGTTTGACAGCCCTGTTTTAGACGGTCATTGAGGCCACTGGGAGGTTTATCTGTGTCCTCAGGGTCACCTGAGTAAATGCTCCTGGTTCCTGCAGTCTGCAATTTTTCCCTCTGGATATCCATTCCTACTCCCACACCATTCAAAGGATGTTCATCCCAAAGTGTATAGCTAAAAGTCCGTAAAATATAAATCCTTCCGTTCCCCACCGTCCAGTCAGAGCTGAAGAAGCTTCTTGGATGAGAAGCAAAATGTCTTCCAAAGAAAAAAAAACCAGAAAGTCCAGTTGCCTCCAGAAGAAGCACCTTTGGGACAACAACCATGACCTGGATGACGGAGAATCTCTACAGACTTTTAGACTGGAGAGTCACTTGCCTGAAATGGTATAGGGCAGTGATGGCTAACTCTTAAAGTTTGCTGCAGAAATTCAAGTCCAGGAAACACACAGATGACTGACTCACAGGATCATTAACTTCTTTATAAACATATTAATATGAGTAAAGTTTACAATACCATCTGTAGATTCTTTCAACGTAACATTACACAAACAGCAAGCAGCAGCTCAGAGCAGATACCAGTTCCAGTAAGCAAGCAAGTCAGTTTAGTTTCACTTTCAATTCTTAGCAAGGCACACAGAGCCAAACCACACCCAGGCTGTCAGCTCCCATTGGCTGGACTGTTGCCATGCTTACTTTGTTAACCATGTCTCTGCCAGTTAATGAATATACTCAGACGCTAGCCTTTTCAGCACCAAGTGCCCAAAGTGTGTGCGTGCATCCTCAAAATCAGGGGTCCCCAACCACTGGTCACCGGACCGGTACCGGCCCGTGGAACATTTTCTACTGGGCTGCAAAGCTTGGGCGCCACCATCTTGTTTCGACAGAGCTTCCAGGTTTTTGGTTGCTTCCGGGTTTTCAGTCGGAAAGCAGTGTTTGGGTGCTCGTGCCTTAGTTTTGTCGAAGAGGGCGGGGGGCGGCTTCGAACGAAGAGCTGTCCCAATGGCGGTGGAGTCTCGCGTTACTCAGGTACCGGTCCGTGGAAGAATAAATAATCGTGAAACCGGTCCCTGGTTTTAAAAAGGTTGGGGGCCACTGCTCAAAATGCAACACGCATGCCCCGGGCATGCCCCCTGCCCCCCCCAGGCATGCTCATGTGACCCCCCCCGTGTCCCCTGTGCATGTGTCTATGACCCCTATGCATGCTCAGCAGAGACCTGAAGATCAGCTGGCCGGCAGAAGATGCGCACACATATGCACAGCAGAGCTGAGCTGGGAGATGGCTCGCGTGCCCAAAGAGAGGGCTCTGTGTGCCACCTCTGGCACGCATGCCATAGGTTCTCTATCACAGGTATAGGGTCTCTTGGTTGAGCAGGGGGCTGGACTAGAAGACCTCCAAGGTCCCTTCCAGGTCTATTCTGATTCAATTGGCCTGGGGGGAGCCCAGAGTAGCAGAATAACAAAGTTGGAAGGCTCAAGCAAGGGATCCTATACCATTTTAGATGTTTCTCTTCCTGCTTTCTGGTGCTTCGGAAAACAGGCTGACATACCCCCCCCCCTCAAGTGGCTCATTTGATTGTATATTGTCATCAGGAAGGTGGAGAGTTACTGTTTTTTTATTCCTTTATATTGGGTTTTGTAAGCCTTCCAAGGACGCGGTGGCTCAGCGGCTAAGACTCTGAGCTTGTCGATCAGAAAGGTCAGCGGTTCGAATCCCTAGTCCCGCATAACGGAGGGAGCTCCCGTTCCTTATCCCAGCTTCTGCCAACTTAGCAGTTCGAAAGCACGTTAAAAAATGCAAGTAGAAAAATAGGGACCCCTTTGGTGGGAAGGTAACAGCGTTCCCTGCGCGGTCGATGTTTCGTCGTGCCAGCCACGTGACCATGGAGACGTCTTCAAAGAGCGCTGGCTGTTCAGCTTTGAAACAGGGATGAGCACTGCCCCCTAGAGTCGGAAACGACTAGCACGTATGTGCGAGGGGTCACCTATACCTTTACGAAGCCGCCCAGAGTCACCGAGAGTGAGTGGGCAGCCATATAAATCTTCTAAATAAATAAGAAATAAACATTTATAGTAATCCACTCATATGATCAGTAGCAGGTTTAATCAGGTCTTTAATCCACAAGGGGGGCATAGACACTTCTTTACCACGCTGCCGTATTAGTCTTTTAGCCATAATAAGGACGTGGGGAATCAATCCATCTGCATTGTCTGGTTGCCAATTTCTATGTACTAAGTATAACACTGAACATGGTTTATTTTTCAGTCCAAACCAATAAGGAAATCAAAATTGTCTCAGCTGTCCGAAGAAGCAGTGTGACTTCATTGGCTGGAGGATCCAGTTTCTATTACAACCTCTCCCCAAACCTGGGACAGGTGCCGGCTGTTGAGTGCAATCCTAAATCGGGTGAGCCGTTCTTCCTTATGTCTGTGGAGCTTCTCAGTCCTCCAAGCCAGTGGTCCCAACCACCGGGCCCCGGACCGGTACCGGTCCATGGATCATTTTGTACCGGGCCGCCTATTTTGCTTGGGCGCCGCCATCTTGTTTCGACGGCGCTTGAGAAAGTGCTTCCGGGTGAGCTTGTCGGTCGTCAGTTGGAAAGCGGCATTTGGGTGCTGAAGGAATCCTCACGCCTTAGTTTTGTCGAAGGGGGGGGCGGCTTCAAACGAAGAGCCGTCCCGATGGCGGTGGAGTCTCGCGTTACCGATCCGTGGATCATTTTGTACATTTTGTACCGGGCCGTGGTACAAGAAAGGTTGGGGACCACTGCTCCAGGCCGTGGTTGTCCCAAAGTGATTTTTTTTTCCCAAGAGGCAACTGGGCTTTCTGGTTTTTCTGTGAAGACGTTTCGCTTCTCATCCAAGAAGCTTCTTCATTTTCCCTTATGTTTACTTTCCCTTGTAAAATAAGTGAAACAGGAAGTGGCATCACGAATGGGGATTGTATAACTATAGCAATAGCACTTAGACTTATAAACCCTCTAAGGCAGGGGTCCCCAACCACCGGTCCCTGGACCAGTACCAGTCCGTGGAACAATTTCTACCAGGCCGCCGGTTTGCTGGGTGCCGCCATCTTGTTTTGATGAAAAAGTGCTTCCGGTGAGCTTTTCCGGGTAGAAAGCGGCGTTTGGGTGCTGAAAGAATCCTCGCGCCTTAGTTTCATCGGGGGGGTGTGTGTGGCTTCGAACAAAACTAAGGCATGAGGATTCTTTCAGTACCCAAGGCAGGGCGAGCCGAGCGACCGTCCCAAAGCCGTCCTGAAGCCCATCGACACAGGTACAAAGGAGGAGTTGAAGGTGGCAGGGAGAAGTGGGGGACGGCTGGCCGGCCAGTTGCTCGGCTTGGCTCACCTTGCCATGCGTGCTGATGCCGGTACCGGGCTGCAGATGATTTTGTGATGCCGGTACCGGGCCGCGGATGATTTTGTGATGCCGGTACCAGGTCGCGGCACAAAAAAGGTTGGGGGCCACTGCTCTAAGGGGTTTACAGAGTCAGCCTCTTGCACCAAACAATCTGGGTCCTCATTTGAGCCACCTTGGAAGGATAGAAGGCTGAGCCAACCTGGAGCCTGGTGGGATTCAAAGTGCCAAATTGCAGTCATCTGGCAGAAGTAGCCTGCAGTACTGCACTCTAACCACTGTGCCACCATGACTCATTATACAGGTAATCCTCAACTTACAACCATTCCTTTAGTGTCCGTTCAAAGTTACAACAACACTGAAAAAAGTGACTTATGACTGTTTTTCACATTTAATGATGGCTGCAGCATCCCACGATCACGTGATCAAAATCGGGACACTTGGCAACGTGATTGATTGAATGTGGCCTAGAGCTGGAGCTCTCGCCTCACAGTCAGGTGAAGGCTGTGAGTTCGATCCTAGGTAGAGACTAATATTTGGAATAGACTCTCCTGCTTGATCAGGGGGTTGGACGAGATCAGGGGTCTCCAACCTTTTGGACCTCAGGGACCACCAAACTCATAATTTTAAATCCTGCAGACCACTAATATGAATTTTGAATGACAGTGGCTTGCAGATGTTTTCTCAGAGTCCCTGCAGAAAGCAGCAGAGACCCCAGGAAAATACCCAGAAAAGTCTGCAGGAAAATTTCCTGTTTTCCTACCAATCGATTATTCTTTATTTGAGATTGCAGGATACTGTCTCCAGCTCTGTTCTCAGGGGGAGAGAGAGAGAGAGAGAGAGAGAGACTGACTTTTGCCTTCATGCAAGGAAAGCAGTAGAAGCAGCAGAAGTCTTTCTTTCTCTCCCCCAAACTCTGCAAGAATGGCACAGCCTCTTGGAGCAGGAGGCCTTGCAGGGTCCCAAAGACTCATTTCTGGCGGAGTTTGGGAGAGAGAAAGAAAGACTTTGGCTGCTTCCCTTGCGTGCAGCCAAAAGCAGAAGAAGAAAGAAGCAGAAAGAAGCAGCTCGGTGGCCAGGCCAGGTGTGTGGGGTGAGTGGGGCAAGTTCCCCCCTTCTGCCCTTTCCCCCCCTTCCCTCACTACCTCAAGTTGTTCACAATGAAAGCGATGCAAGCCTTGTGTTCCTGCAGGCCATGTGGGCAGTGCAGCCTTGTGTTCCTGTGCAGCCTGGATTAATTGCTTTAGGGGAAATGCTTTGGGGGTGACATTTTTTTTTTGCGGACCACCAAAATGTTCTGGTTGGCAACTACTGGACTAGATGACTGCCAAGGTTCCTTCCAACTCTGTTACTCTATGATCTCTAGAATTATATTTTTGATGATTGCAGCCTATTGAGGCGCACAACAACCGATGCAAATTTCAGTGCAAACCTGAAGGAACAAAAACCGTTTCGGAACCAAGAACCAAACTTGACATATTTGCAAAAATGATCAGTTGAGACAACTTGAAATGGACAGTCAAGATGACTTGCAAATAATCACAGGTGGTGCTCAACTTACAACTGTTTCTTTAGTGACCGTGCGAAGGTACAACATCACTTGAACAAAAGGACACGACCATTTTTTCACACTTATGACCGTGTCAGCATCCCCATGGTCACGTGATCAAAATTCAGATGCTTGGCAACTGGTTCACTCTTACGACGGTTGCAGTGTCCTGGGGTCATGTGATCCCCTTTTGCGACCTTCTAACAAGCAAAGTCAAGGGGAAAGCCTGATTCACTTAACAACCGGGTTACTTCCTTAACCACTGCAGTGATTCACTTAACAACTGCGGCAAGGAAGGTCATAAAATGGGGAAAAAACTTACTTAAATAACTGTCTTGCTTAGCAATAGAAATTTTGGGCTGTAAATTGAAGACTACCAGTAATGTAACTGATCTGCCTATCATATTTTCCCCTTTTCTTTTTGTTTTAAAAAATAATATCTTTATTAAATTTCAGAATCAAACATTCAAATACATGTGGACATAACAGGGGAAGGGAATATAATATCATAAAAGTGACCCATAATTACAACCAACACATTGAAGGGCCTTCAAATGTCTTTTAGTTTTGAGGATAATCAGTAACGATTGATTTGTTCATTAAATTTATGTGCTGCCTGTCTCGCCTAGTGATTCCCACAACCACCAGGGGTGGGATTCTACCGGTTTGGACCAGTTCTATAGAACCGGTTGTTATGATTCTGCACAGTTCAGAGAACCAACAAATCGTGCCCCTGGCTGGCCCCACCTCTCTCCGCCCGCCCCTACTTTCCCCGCCCAGCCAGTCCTTATCATGCATGCACAACACCGCACGCATGCCCAATGTCACTAACTGCATTCTTCCCCACCCAGTCACTCCATAAGATATTTCTTTTCCCCCTCCCGACAATCAGCTGTTCTATGATTAACTGTACTGGGATTCCCCTCACTTCACCCAGGAAGCTTCCCTGAGGCCCAGGAAGGCAAAAAATGGAGGGGGGCCCTCATTCTTTGACTTCCTGGGAGCAAAACGCCCCACCAGGAGGCTTCCCTGAGGCCCAGAAGGTCCAAAAAAATGGGGGGGAGGGGGAATTGCTGCAGAAAGCCACGCCCACCCAGTCACATGGCCACGCCCACCTAGCCACGCCCACAGAACCGTTTGTTAAAAAAATGTGAATCCCACTCCGGACAACCACCTTCTAAATTTAAGCGAATAATACCAAAGTTTTAAAATACTAATAATCAACTTTCTAAAATACCCCTATTTTCATAAAACATTAGTCTCTTGATTTTAATGTAACAGAGAACCAGAGGTGGCATTCAGCCGGTTCTGACCAGTTCTGGAGAACCGGTAGCGGATATTTTGAGTAGTTCGGAGAACCGGCGAATCCCGCCTCTGACTGGAGATTTCACAGTCTCCTTCCCCTGCCACGCCCACCAAGCCACGCCCACAGAACCGGTAGTTTAAAAAAAAATTGAATCCCGCCACTGCAGAGAACGCATTGTCAAACGTGATGAACCTGATATTTGAAAAGCTGGAATATTTCTCTCATCCAATCCAATCTAATCTTCCATTTTTCTCTCTTTCCATGCAAGTCTTGAAGAGACCCATCACCAACGAAGAGCTTTTGACACCCGGGGCACCTTATATCAAGAAAACACTGACAGTGAGTGTGCAGGTCACCAAGTTAGCCGTGTTGCTGAAATCCAACTTTTTGACTGTTGTGCGGTAACTCAGAACACCCCTGACTGCCATTATTTGTGGCTAAAAGTTTCACCTCAAGGCCATTTCCTAGTGAAGTGATGGACACATCCATGTCACATCTTTGACAACGGTGTGATAAATCATCTTCCACTCTTTTATTCCAGCATGGCTTTTGACTTCTCAGTCTATCTCAGTTTCTCAGTCTTGGCTACTCTTAAGAGGTATGGACTTCGACTCCCAGAATTCCTCAGCCAGCTGGGGAATTGAAGTCCACACCTCTTAGAGCAGAGGTCTCCAAACGTGGCAACTTCAAGACTTGTGGACTTCAATTCCCAGAATTCCTCAGCCAGCATATTCTGGGAGTTGAAGTCCACAAGTCTTAAAGTTGCCAAGTTTGGAGACCTCTGCTCTAAGAGTGATCAAAGTTGAGAAATACTGCTCTATCTTAAGATTGAGATTTAAGATTGATGATGTAATTATGGCATTTTTTCATAGCATCAACCAAAGATGACCTGCCAAGTTTCCCATCCTTAATTTTTGATGACTTTGTGGAAACAACCACAAAGTTCTTGATATGGGTATCAGAGTCATTTGCCATTGCCTTTTTTCCCAAGATGCATCTTGACTTCCTATCAGGCAATAACATTCCATGGATATATAGATAATCATCTCTTCTTCTTCTTCTTCTTCTTCTTCTTCTTCTTCTTCTTCTTCTTCTTCTTCTTCTTCTTCTTCTTCTTCTTCTTCTTCTTCTTCTTCTTCTTCTTCTTCTTCTTCTTCTTCTTCTTCTCTTCCTCTTTCTCATTCTCCTCCTCCTCCTCCCCTTTGTCCTTTCTCCTTCCTTCTGTGCTCTCCTCCTCCTTGTTTACCTTCTTATTTGCAGATTGTAGGTGATGCAGTTGGCTGGGGTTTTGTAGTCCGTGGAGGTCAGCCATGCCACATCCAAGCTGTAGATCCAGGAGGACCAGCTGCTGCTGCTGGCATGAAGGTACTAGATTTGAGCCTCATGAATTAAGATCTATTGAAACTTCATCTCTGATTCCTTTCCCAGGCAAAGGATCTTCCATCGGAGTGGGATCTTACCGGTGTAACTACCGGTTCAGTTGGATCGGATTGCCATTTGTCAGAAATGGTGTAGGGTCTCCCACTTGGGCAGGGGGGGGTTGGACTAGATGACCTACAAGGTCCCTTCCAACTCTCATTATCTGTTACAGAGAAAGAGAGCAAAAGAGAGCGCGTGAAAGAGAGAGAAGAGAGGGATGATAAGAGTGTTGTTTAGTTCAGGGGTGTTTTACTGGTCTCTGTTTTTCTTCTTTTTTCAGGTCTGCCAATTTGTCTACTCAGTGAATGGAATGTATGTTTTACACTTGGATTATCAGACGGTGAGCAACCTCATTGTGACAGGACCTCGGACTCTTGTGCTCGAAGTTATGGAAGAAGATGAATGAAGTCCCTCCCCCCCGTCTCCCCAACATTTTCAGATCAGCCCCCACTTTGCCAGCTGTGGAAGAGCCAATCCATCTCCCTGAACCCTAAAAACATTGGTGGGTCCTCCCCCCGCACCTTATCTATTACTTTCTCAACCTCAGCAAGCTAAAGATGTATGGACTTCATGGCTGGCTGGGGAATTCTGGGAGTTGAATCCACATATCCACATACTGAAGAAGTGAGGGACAAAGAAGAAGGAATCGGGCTATTCTTCAAAGCACCTCAAGGCAGGACAAGAAGCCACGGATGGAAACTAATGAAGGAGCGAAGCAACCGAGAACCAAGGAGAAATTTCTTGACAATTAGAACAATTAACCAGGTTTGCCTCCAGATGTTGTGAATGCTCCAACACTGGAGGTTTTTAAGAAGAGATTGGACAACCGTTTGTCTGGAATGTTATGAGGTTTCCTGCCTGAGCATGGGGTTGGACTAGAAGACCTCCAAGGACCCTTCCAACTCTGTTATTCTGAAATGCAGCTTGGCAATTCAGAGATGATTTTTGAAGATGTGCTCCTGAAATGGGGTGAACCTAAGAAGGTCATTTTTAAAAAAACGGTCTCATAAATTTGACAGTAGATTGCAAACTCATTACCTCTTTCTCGCATTCCCTCTGTCTATGACAGAGAAATGAAGGAAGAATAAGAATTTTGCAAGATTATTGCACGATGCTGTCAAAAATGCCTCTGCACCTTGGGAAAACTATATGCAGTAGCTAGCAGAAAAATAAACTTGTGATTTGAACAAGATTCTTAAAAAGGGATAAGTAGCTAAAGGAGAAACTATGAAATATAGGTATATACATAAAGGTAGTCCTCTGTGTATGACCCCAATTTATCCCAAATTGCTAGTGAGACTGCTGTGAAGTGAATTGTGAATTGTGCCTCATTTTACGACCTCTATGGGGTGGCTTAGCCCCAAAGTCAGCTGGCTCGGGGCGCTCCAGTAGCGAGCCCAGGCAGAAACCACACACGATCGCGGATTCCTGTCTGCCGCCGAAGCCCTGCAAACTGGAAGTCCCAGAAGCATGCATGAGTGTTGATGACATTATAGTTATTGGAAGTTAAGACACCCTGTTCAAGGGGCATAATAAATGTGGAAAGGGGCATTGCGGGAGAGAAAATACTGACCTGCAGATTCAGTACAGGTAGTCCTTGACTTACAACCGGTATTGGGGTCCAGAATTTCTGTTCTTAAGCAAAGCAGTTGTTAAGTGAGACATGCCCAATTTTACGACCCTTTTTTGCCACTGTTAAGCAAATCACTGCAGTTAAATGCATCACACAGTTGTCAAGGAAATCCAGCTTACCCCATCAGAAGACAGCTGGGTATGTTGCAAAGGGTGATTAAGTGACTAGAATGCTGAAACTGTCATAAGTACATGCCAGTTGCCAAGCATCTTGAATTTTGATCATGTGGCTATGAGGGTACCATCATGATTGTGAGCATACCGGTTATAAGTTGCTTTTTAAAATGCTCCTGCGATGTCGAACAGTCACTGAAGAATAGTTTTAAGTTGGGCACTACCTTATTCTCAAATGAGTTGTTTCTCTCACCATAATTTTTCAGTTAGTCTCCAACATACTTGTTGGAAATCTATAGCCCTTCCAGATGTTGATGAAGTATATGGGTAGTCCTTGACTTCTGACCAAAATTGAGCCCCAAATTTCCATTGATAAGCCTTAGGAAGACCACACCTAGAGTACTGCATTCAGTTTTGGTCACCACACTATAAAAAAAGGGAGGTTGAGACTCTAGAAAGAGCGCAGAGAAGACCAACCAAGATAATTAGGAGACTGGAGACTAAAACATACAATGAACGGTTGCAGGAACTGGGCCTGGCTAGTCTAGGGAAGGAAGGACCAGGGGAGACATGATAGCAGTTTTCCAATATTTGAGGAGATGCCACAGACAGGAGGAATGGGTCAAGGCCAGACAAGGAATAAAGGATGGAAACTGAACAAAGAGAGATTCAACCTGGAAATAAGGAGAAATTTTCTGACAGCGAGAAAAGGAGGCCCAGACAAAGTCTACCAGATTTCTGCTTGGAGACATCTCTGCATTGTTTCAAGCCTAAAGAGAAGAGAAGTTCTGCAGATGTTTCTTAGCAGCACGTGGCCGCCTTCTCTGCAAGGATAGCACAGCTGCTAAAAAGACAATGAAGAATGGATGGAAACTGATCAAGGAGAGATTCAACCTGGAAATAAGGAAAATTTTTTCGGATAGTGAGAACAATCAACCCATGGAACAGAAGTTGCCTTCAGAAGTCATGGGAGCTTCATCACTGGAGGCTCTCAAGAAGAGACCGGACTGCCATCTGTCAGAAATGGTGTAGGGTCTTCTGCTTGGGTGGGGGGCGGGGAGGTTGGACTAGATGACCTACAAGGTCCCTTACAATTCTGTTATTCTGAACTCAGGAGTGGTGAGCTAGGCCGGCTGAAGAAGAAATTTCCCAGCAGAACAATTAACCAGCGGAACGGCACGCCTCTAGAAATTGTGAGTGCTCTAACCCTGGAGAACTTTAAGAAGAGATTGGACAACCATGTGTCTGAAATGATATAGGGTTGCAGCTTGAGCAGGGGGTTGGACTAGAAGACCTCCAAGGTCCCTTCCAACTCTGTTATTCTGTCAAAAGCTGACCTCCAAGAACTTCTACAATTTTCCCGTCTATTTTCTTCTCGCTGCTCCTTCTTTCTTTCTGATGAAACAAACGTGTCTTTTAAGAATCAGTCAGGGCACGTCATTGTATGCCATTTGCCGTAATTTCATGTTGCTTCTATTTTTGGAGCGTCAAAAGAATGACACTTATTTTTGTAGGCCCCCCCCTCTCTTTCACACACACACACACACACACACACACACACACACACACACACCATTCCTCAATACTTTCTTTGACTAAATCCGCCATTGTTTTGAGCTGGATTTGTCTGCTTGGATGACCAGGAATAGAAAATTCCACCCAGAATTAATATAGCAGGGCTGATAGTGACCACTTCCTGTCCTCTTGGGTCCTGTTGAATTTTTCATGAAGGGCTTTTCAGAAACCTGAAAGCGAGGCTTTTTAATTTTTTTATTTTTTTTTCTTTAAAAACAAAACAAAACTGGATTTCTTCAGCTGACGAATGAATGAGTTAGCCCCATCACTTCCTGCTTTTAAAAATCGTCCCAAATCGTCTCCTCAGTAACATGACATATTGTAAGCTTCCCAAAATTGTTGGGCGTGAGATGGGCAGCAAATAAATTGCATAAATAAACAAACAGGCAAACAAATCCCTACACAGCGAAAGGAAAGTTAAGCAAATGCTTGAGCTGGTTTGACAACTTTTATCTTGGTTTTAACTTTACTTCCTGAGAGGTCAGGCAATCTTCCCAACAACGCCGGGAGCTGTTAGGCACATTTCTATTTTTGATGATTGCCGATAGAACAAATTCAGAAGTGAAATTGTGAAGACTGACGCCTATTGTGTTCATTTTATTCTATTGTAGAGTGGAGTCAAGTAGAGAGTAGAATATGAGTGTAGTATAGAGTGGAATGTAGAACGGAGTGTAGACTACAGTGCAGTGGAGTGGAGTATAGAGTAGTATACTCCATTCTATACTACTAGAGTGGAGTGGAGTGGAAAACAGAGAGTAGAGTACAGAGTAGAGTAGCATATAGAGTGGAGTGGAGTAAACAGAATGTAGAATAGAGTGTAGTGTAGAGTAGAATGGAGAGTGTAAGGGAGAGTGGAGAAGAGATGAGTGTAGGGTGGAGTGGAGTAGAGTACAGTAGAGTGTAAAATGGAATGTAGAGTAGAGGAAGGTAGAGTAGAGTAAGTTTTATTTGACCATGTGTGATTAGACACAAAAGGAATTTGTCTCCAGTGAAGAAGCTCTCAATGTACATGCAAAGCAACAGAGCTTTCAAGTGTACTTATTATTTTAATATGATACAAATAAGAAGTATGAAGTGTACTTATTATTGAGCTTTTACTTTTCATCAAATGGATTTGCTTGCTGTATTTAGATATTAATTGTGCTCTACTAAATGTTTTGGGGGAGATTGGCAGAGTATAGTTATCACTGATAAATAGCTAGCCCAAATGTATTTTGCTATGTTAGAAGCTTATGATCCTTTTTTTAAAAAAAACTTACTTCTTTTGGGTTCCAAGAATCCAAAAAGGAGATTAAAGCTGCCTCTTGTGCTTTCATAGCTAATTTTATGTCAGGAGGCTACAGAGGTGTTTTGCCATTTCAGCAACTATAAGATATGTACAGTTCAGCTCCCAGAATTCCCCCAGCCAGCACTGGCTAGGAGATTCTGGGAGTTGAAGTTTACATCGCTTCAAGTTGCTGAGATTGAAAAAAAATACATCTTGAAAGCCTTTCTTAAACAGGAAATCAAGCCAACCAATTTTGGCTTGTTGTCGTCGTTGTTCAGACGTTAAGCAATGCCTGACTTTTCCCAAGGCCGTGGACCACATCACGCCAGCCCTCCCCATCCCAAAGTTGGCCCAAATTCATTGTGTCGATGACTCTATCTAACCATCTCATCCTCTCCCGTCTCCTTCTCCTTGGAGAAGACCCTGAGAAGACAACATCAGGGTCTTCTCCAAGGAGGGCTTTAAACTAAAATTGAAGAGGGGGAGAGACCAATCTTTAGGATCTCCAGGCCCTAATACCAAGCAAAACCCTCCAGAAAACAAGTTAAATAATGAGATAAGGAGGGATGGCAAGGAAGACCACTCAAATACTAACTAGGAGACATACCCAGAGTCAGACATTAAGACTGTAAGAGGGCGTATATACAAATGCACAAAATTTGGGGAACAAACAGGGTGACCAAAACTGGTTGCAGTATTAGAGATGTGGTCTTACTAAGATTTTATAGAGGGGTATTAGTGCCTTCCTTGATCTTGATTGTATCCCTCTGTTAATGCAACTTAGGATTGCATTGGCTTTTTTGGCTACTGCTGAACACGGCTGGCTCTTATTTAGCTGGTTGTCCACTAAGACTCCAAGATCCCTCTCACAGTTACTGCTATTGAGCCTGGTTTCACTCAGTCTATATGTGTACTTTTGGTTTTTCTTGCCTAAGTGTAGGACTTTACTTTTCTCTACATTGAATTTCATTTTGTTAGATACGGCCCAGTGTTCTAGTCTGTCAAGGTCTTCTAATCTCACCCCCTCCTTAGGCAGGAGACCCTATACCCATGATGGCGAACCTATGGCACGCATGCCAGAAGTGGCACGCAGAGCCACTTCTGCTGACATGCGAGAGGTCGCCCGGTAAAGCCCTACTGCGCATGCGGCATGCCCCCCATCAGCCAGCTGATTGTCAGGGTATCTGCTGTGCGTGCATGGAGGGAGACGCACATGCATGCGCAGAGGCATGTGGCATGCAGGGTTGCCTGCACATGCGTAGAGGCATGTGGTGCAGGGGGGTTGCATGCACATGCGCAGGGGGGCGAGGGCAGGGGTGGGATTCTACCAGTTTGCACCTATTCACTAGAAGCGGTTGTTAACATTCTAAGCAGTTCGGAGAACCCGTTGTTAGAAGAAATGACTGGTCTAATCCTGTCAGGAAGGCAGGAAGGAAACATTCTGGTGTTGCTTACAGAAACTGCATTAACCCTTATTACATTCTTGCAGGACTAGACTTCCTGTCTCACGAACTTCTCTGGTGGAGCACCCATAACTTCTGAAGGCAAGCTGTTCCATTGATTAATTGTTCTCACTGTCAGGAAATTCCTCCATAATGCTAGGTTGCTTCTCTCCTTGATTAGTTTCCATCACCTTCAGGTTCTTTCTCTGTGACAGCCCCTCAAGTACTGGAAGATAGCTATCTCATCACCTCCTGGTCCTTTGCTTTGTTAGACTAACGGTCAGGAAGTTTCTCCTTTGTTCTAGATTGCTTCTCTCCTTCACTGGTTTCCATCTGTTGCTTCTTGTTCTGTGTTCAGTTGCTTTGAAGAATAGCTTGGCTCCCATTAGTAGTTCAGATTCTTGTAGAGAGCTTAAGCTTGCAATAAACCTTTATATTCATCTGAACTGCCTGGATATTCCTGATTTCTCGCACTTGAGAAGTGGATCGTGACCGCTCAGAAGAGCGGTTTCATATAATCTGTTCAAAGAAGGCATGTTGGTGCTTGAACGTGCCTGTCTCTCTGTCTGCTGCAATCTGAAATCAAAATGGAGATTCGCTGTCCCTTCGCCTCTTTTGAAGCCCTAAGCAGTTCCAACAAACTGAGAAGAGCAATTGAAGTTAATTAAGGGAATATTTTATTTAAAACAAGAAATATAGGCCTTTGTAGATCAATTTGGCTTGCCAGTCATGCTAAGGAATGTACAAGGTTTCAGGGTTGAAATGGTATTATAAGCATGAAACAAAGCCAGTTAAAGACTTGAAGTGTGTTTTATTTTATTATTTCTCTCTCTCTCTCTCTCTTTCTCCCTACTTACCTACCTACCTATCTATCTACCTATCTATCTATCTATCTATCTATCTATCTATCTATCTATCATCTATCTATCTATCTATCTATCCCACATTTATTATTATTAAGAATTATTATTTTTATCATTAACTCAAGGCAGAGAACATAGAGAATACTTCCTCTTCCCATTTTCCCCACAACAACCCTGTTAGGTGGGATGGACTGAGAAAGAGTGACTGGCCCAAAGTCACCCAGTTAACTTTACTATATAAGGCAGGACTAGAACTCACAGTCTCCTGGTGATTGGCCCAAAGTCACCCAGTCATCTTATATGCCTAAGGCGGGACTAGAGCTCCCAGTCTCCTGGTGATTGGCCCAAAGTCACCCAGTCATCTTATATGCCTAAGGCGGGACTAGAGCTCCCAGTCTCTTGGTGACTGATCCAAAGACACCCAGCTAGCCTTCATGCCTAAGATGGGACTAGAACTCTCCGTCTCCTGGTTTCTACTCTAGTTCCTAGCTAGATAGGTCTGAGCCAGTCCCTCTCTCTCAACCGTAGGAAACCACTCCCAAAAATCTTGCCAAGAAAACCATATGGATTTGCCTGTCTCATTTCCAGGAGTCGAGACCAATTCTGTGACACACATGTGCACCAAGAGCAGTGGTGGTATTCTACCGGTTCTGCCGAGCTGGTAGTGCCGATGAGCAGCGGAGACCAAACCGGATCTCTCCACTGTTCTACTGTAGGGTCCATCCACCCACCCAGGCTCCCATATTCACCTCCATCTTCTGTTTTTGAAGCAGAGCCACTTTGCGTGAGCACAGAAGAGCTGCTGACGCAACAGAGAGAGTGCAGGCTGGCAGGAGGTGAGTTGGAACACCTCTGTGCCTGTGCACAGTGTGTGTTTGGCATGGGCCCACCAAGCCACACCCACCAAACCAGTGGTAAAAATCTTTGAATCCCACCAGTGACCCAGCAGTGTCTAAAATGGTGTCTTGCTGATGGGAAGGATCCTTAATTCCTCATATTTTAAATGCACCTCAAGCGAAGCCCTCGTACAGGAATTTCTCTGAGGAGATTTTGCAGATTAGGAGTGTTGGCAGCCATGGAATAATCTGAGGGACACAGAGAGACATATCAGAGGAAAACGCTACACAGAGGTGGTATTCAGCCGGTTTGGACCGGTTCTGGTGTACTGGTAGCAAAACTTTTGAGTAGTTCAGAGAACCGGCAAATATCACCTCTGGCTGGCCCCACCCATCCGCACCCGCCCTTTCCAATCCTATATTCCCTTGATTTTTAGGTCAGCTGGACTAGATGACCTACAAGGTCCCTTCCAACTCTGATTATCTGTTATCCTATAGTAACCATCATAACATACAGACTTTGCTGGTGATCATTCCTCCTGCATCTGTTTGACTTTTGTTTCCTTCTGCGTTCCGAAATAAAGCTATTGCAACCCCCCGCAAATTAGTTTTCTTTTTAAGAAAATAAAGCAACAATCCCCAAAACTCTCTCAGCCCCATTATCACTCGGCAAAACTGACGTCTCGCATAGAAATCTTCCACACCCACCCAACCACCCAAAAATTAAAAAAAGAAAAGAAAAATCCCAGAGAGAGGGGGAAAAAAAAGAGACTCCTCCAAAGAAAGCAGATGAGCCTCTGGCTTCCTTCCTCAGATTTCAAGAATTGTGCTCGGATCTTCTTCTTCGCAGCCTCCCACTCAACCATGCAGCGATCCAAGGTCAGTGGCCAAAAATTCTTGTTCGGGATGGAAAGGTTTTGAAATTCGCTTTGCAATGTGACCTCCTGGGTTCTGGAGCTTTAGGGTGGATGGGTTTTGGGGTTTTTTTTTTTTTCAGGATGCTTTGTCGATTTTGCTGTGATAGGATTTGACTTGGGAACCGTTTCGGGTTCCTGGCTTTATCGCTGGAGGAGTGAAAGGATGGAGCTGTGCAGCAGGAAAATTCTTGGTGTGAAATGAAACGTATTCTTGGCTTGAAATGAGGCTGCAAAGGTTGCGATTTAAACGTGCCTAAGCTTATCGGGCTTCTGCAACCACAAACTCTTAAAAGAGTTTTTAAAAACTTTTAATTTTTTATTGTTTTAATAGTTTTGACTGTTTTTATCGTTTTAAAATGTTTTCGGGGTTTTATTCCCCACTCTCGATAATTTTTTTTTTCACTTTTTACACATCTTAACCTTAATATTAACAGTACCATGTCTCATATAAATATCTACATTTATATACATTCATTTATGTTTATCTACAATTTTCTTATCTCCAATATCCTTATGTCTATTGTTCAACCATTTATACCAATTGTCCCAAATTTTGTAATACTCTGACTATTCTTTATCTTTTAATTGTAACGTCAATTTATCCATTTCAGCACAATGTAAACATTTTTTTGAATTCCTCTGGGGATGTATTATTTTGTTTCAAACCTTGTGCGAATGCTATCCTTGTTGCCGTCAGTATATGTAGTAAATATATATTTAACCTTTTTCCTATATTTCCCTTTAATTTTTTCCATCAAGAACAATTCTGGTTTAAACTTTATCCGATCTTCCACTATTTCTTGTATCCAACTCCATATTTTAGCCCAGTATTTTTGGGCTTCTGGGCATGACCACCACATATGATAGAAGGTATCTTAGTTCTGTTTGCATTTCCAGCATTTCGGATTCAGGATTTTAATTGTAATATATATGCTTGATCTGTGAATCCCCGGTGTGTTGAGATGGGTGGCTATAGAAATTAACTAACTAACTAACTAACTAAGTAAGTAACTAACCAACCAACCAAATAAATAATAAATAAACAAACTTTTATGCATGGAGTTTGTGCAAGTCCTTGTTTTATTGATCCTAGTGAAGCAGCAAACAGGTTTCAAATTCTTTAAAGTACAAGTAGTCCTTAACTTACGACAGTTCATTTAATGACCATTCAATGTTACAACAGCATTGAAAAAAATGACATATGACCATTTTTCACTCTTTTATAGCATCCCTCTGTCACATGATCCAAATTTGGACGCTTGGCAACTGACTCATATTTATGACGGTTGCAGTGTCCTGGAGTTATTTGATCCTTTTTTGCGACCTTCTGACAAGCAAAGTCAATGGTCATGCTACGCGAATTCAGACATTTGGCAACTGACTCATATTTATGACGGTTACAGGGTGCTCGGTCCTGTAATCCCCTTTTGCAACTTTCTGACGAGCAAAATCAGTGCAGAAGCCAGATTCACTTAACAACTGGGTTACTAACTTAACAACTGGTGTGATTCTCTTAACAAATGTTAAAGTCGTAAAATGGGACAAAACTCATTTAACAGCTATCTTGCTTAGCAACAATGATGGCCTCAAAGATGGTCACGAGCTGAGAACAACCTGCATTGTGGTTCTTCATTCGTTCAAGTGTTTCTAGCTCTTTATGATCTGATGGAGGTTTGTTTGCCAGAGTTGTCCATCGGTCATTGTTGCTTTTATTAAAATATTCTGAAAGTTGCTTTGGATGACTCTGAATTCTGAGGTGGAAACTGTCAATCACATTGTATACATGTTGTACTCTGACAATAAAGGTAATAATAATAAAGAGGACAGAAAGATTCCCGTCTTTATTTAGACTTTAACCTTAGACTGTCTATTATTGACCTCACCCCTTTCCTAAGAAGTCTGTAGGGGGCGTGCATAAGCGCACCAACGTGCCTTCCGTCCCTGTCCTATTGTTTCTTTTTATTTTTCTTATATGAATCCATTTCATTTATTCATAACTATGTTTATACTTATACCTGGTGTCTTATAAGCGATTGACAAATCAAAATAAATAAAAGTATTCATGGACATCTTTCTTAAAAGGGACTGCTACCCGTGAATGTGATTTAACTGAATTCATCATGGGATTATTTCTTTGCAAACCTGCTCCCCAACTTGACACTTTCCACAGATGTGACCAATTTGTCCCAAAGGAGCCTTTTTCAAGAGGCAACTGGACTTTCTGGTTTTTCTTTGAAGATGTTTCGCTTCTCATCCAAAAAGTTTCTTTAGCTCTCCAGACTCCAACTTTTTCAACTCCAGAGCTGAAGAAACTTCTTGGATGAGAAGCAAAATGTCTTCAAAAAATAACCAGAAAGTCCAGTGGCCTCTTGAAAAAAGCTCCTTTGGGACAACCATGACCTGGATGACTGACCATCTCCATAGACATGTGAGCAATTTGAATTTCCTACCCCGAGCAACTTAGGGGGGGGTGTCTGCAGAGATGAAAAACCCAGAGTCTTTATGGACGTGAGTGTATCCATGCTTGTACAAAAGTTTCAGAGCTTCAATTACGAATATTGTGCCTTGCATCTTGTGAATTATGACCTCCGTCCACCCACAATGCCCCTGGAGGAACCTCTTGAGGAAGCTTGCTGAGATGGATCTAATTCTAGCATAGTTCAGGCGTGCATTGCCTTCTGGGTGCTGGCACATGAGTGAGCACGCGCAAGGGCATGCACAATTTTTGGCACAGGAGCCCAAAAAGGTTAGCCACCACTGATCTAGCCTATCAAAGAGAAAGATAAGGGGAGATGTGATGGCATCTTCCAGTATTTGAGGGGCTGCCACAGAGAAGAGGAGGTCAAACTATTCTCCAAAGCACCTGAGGACAAGAAGTAATGGATGGAAAGGTATCCAACAGAGACCCAACCTAGAACTAAGGAGAAATTTTCTGACAGTGAGAACAATCAACTAGTGGAACAGTTTATCTCTGGATGTTGTAGGTTCTCCATCACTGGAGGTCTTCAAGAAGAAATTGGACAGCCAATTGTCCGGAATGGTATAAGATCTTCTGCCTTAAGCTGAGGGTTGGACTAGAAAACCTTTGAGGTTCCTTCCATTTTATGTTCTATGTTCTCCCACTAGATATATAGCGGGAGACAAATCCAGCCAGGTTCAGATTCCATGACATTTGAGAGGGATCTAATTAAATTTGAGATTGCTGATAAAGCAAATATTAGCTGTCTATTTGGTGAAACTAAATTGCAACCGATATTTATTAATTTTTTTCTGACAGTCCTGGGGCAACGATGTAAGGAGTGAAGAAAGGTGAAAACTGTGCTTGAGGGGCAACGTTTTTCTACACAACTATTTCAAAACTTTTGATAATCCCAGCCCAGACCTTCCTGCCATTCACGCCCCATCACACATGGCAGATCCTGCTCAGGCTGGATCAAGACGTCTGCAGAATCTCCTTTGAGAATTGGCAGTTCGCTCTGATCTCCAACTTCTGTATCCATTGCAGGCCCAGATGAAAAATTTACTCTCAGTTTGAACTGGCGGCCTCCCCCTTTGTTGAAAGCACACGAGGGAAAGGGTTGTCTAGCTCCTAGCTCAAGTCACCTGACAGGATCATTGTGGTGGGCAAAATAGGAAGAGGAAGGAAAGAAAGAATGAAGAAGGGAAGGAATGGGAGATGGGAGAAGCAAGGATGGGAGGAAAGGAAGGAAGATGGAAAGAAGGAAGGAAGGAAGGAAGGAAGGAAGGAAGGAAGGAAGGAAGGAAGGAAGGAAGAGAGAGGAAGGAAGGAAGGAAGAGAGGAAGGGAAAGAAGGAAGGAAGGAGGGAAGAGAGGAAGGAAGAGAGGAAGGAGAGAGGAAGGGAGAGAGGAAGGGAGAGAAGGAAGGAAGGAAGGAGGGAAGAGAGGAAGGGAGAGAGGAAGGGAGAGAGGAAGGGAGAGAAGGAAGGAAGGAAGGAGGGAAGAGAGGAAGGAAGAGAGGAAGGGAGGGAGGGAGGAAAGGGAGAGAAGGAAGGAAGGAGGGAAGGAAGAGAGGAAGGAAGGAAGAGAGGAAGGGAGAGAGGAAAGGAGAGAAGGAAGGAAGGAGGGAAGAGGAAGGAAGAGAGGAAGGGAGAGAAGGAAGGAAGGCGGGAAGAGAGGAAGGAAGGATGAGAGGAAGGAAGAGAGGAAGGGAGAGAAGGAAGGAAGGAAGGAAGGAAGAAAGGAAGGAAGGAAGGAAGGGGGAAAGAAAGAAGGAAGGGTGATATTGAGGGCGGGAGGAAGGCTGGTGTGTTGGCTGCCTTGAGTTTATAAAAAACAATAACCGCAAGATATAAATAAATTAAAATAAATAAATTAAAAACGAAAGCTTGCTGGTTGAGTTTGGGCCAATCACCAGGAGACAGAGAGTTCTAGTTCCGCCTTAGGCAGGAAAGCCAGCTGGGTGATTTTTGGTCAGTCATTCATTCTCAGCCCAGCCTACCTCACAAGGTTGTTGTGGGGGAAAACCGGAGAAAGAAGGTGTGTTGCATATGTTCACCTCCTTGGGTTATTTTGTAAAATAATAAAGGCAGGATACAAACAAACAAATATAATTTTTGTGTGTTTATAACTTCTCTTCTATTGGAAAGATAGTTGCAGGATGGTGATGGGCTGGGCCAGCATGATTGAGGGCTACCTCTTTGTATGTATACCTGCAAGGGGGCAGGACCTTGTATCAGGGATGGGATTCAATTTTTTTAAACAACCAGTTCTGTGGACATGGCTAGGTGGGCATGGCCATGTGACTGGGTGGGCATCATTTTTTTTGCAGCAAACACCCCCACCCCTGGGGTGCAATTCAAAATTTTTAACAACCGGTTCTGTGGGCATGGCCTAGGTGGTGGGCGTGGCTTGGTAGTCATGTTATTGGCTGGGTGTGGCCAACTCAATATCACTCACATCGAGGCACGCATCTCCTCGCCTGGCTTCTCATGACTGTGGGGATGCTGCAACAGTCGTAAGTGTGAAAAAGGGTCATAAGTCACTTTTTTCAGTGCCATTGTAACTTTGAATGGTCACTCCACACAAGCAAAGTACCAGCAAAGGAGGGGAAAAAAACTCCAGAGAAGTTCCTGAGACTAGGAAGTCTAGTCCTGCCAAGAATGTAATAAGGGTTAATGGAGAGGCAGTTTCTGTAAGCAACACCAGAATGTTTCCTTCCTGCCTTCCTTACAGGACTAGGCCAGTCATTTCTTCTAACAACCAGTTCTCTGAACTGCTTAGAATGTTAACAACCAGTTCTAGCGAATAGGTGCGAACTGATAGAATCCCACCCCTGTCCCCCATTTTTGAGCCTCCTGGGCCTCAGGGAAGCCTCCTGGGGGGTGCTTTTACTCCCAGAAGGCTTCCCTGGGGCCCGGGAAGGGAAAAAATGGAGCATGGGGGGCGCAGCTCCCTCCCTCATCTCCTATGCACCCCTTTTTGCCTCCTGGGCCTCAGGAAAGCCTCCTGGGTGAAGCAGTAAGGCAGCGAGGGGGATCCCAGCACAGCTGATTATCAGAACAGCTGATCGTCAGGGGGGGGGAAAGAAATACTTTAAGGAATGACGGGGTGAGGGAGAATGCAGTCAGCGATGTCACGCATGCACAATAAGGACTGATTGGGTGGAGAGGGGAGGGGTGGGCGGAGAGGGGCGTGGCCAGACAGGGGCACGATTTGCCAGTTCTCTGAACTGCACAGAATCATGACAACCGGTTCTATAGAACCGGTCCAAACCGGTAGAATCCTACCCCTGCTGTGTATCAGATAAAAAGGCACATGAAAATACTCCTGTCTAAGAGAGATGGGCAGTTAAAGATGTCAGAAGCATAATTTAGGGTTCCAACTCATGGTGCGGTTGCACAAGAACAAATAAAAATGAAATCCAAAGGAAAGGAGATTTATTTATCCAAAAAGTTCTTGACAGACTTAAACAATGGGCCCTATCCAGTAAAATGAAAATTAATGTGGAGAAAAGCAAGGTTTTACACCTGGGCAGGAAAAACCAAAGGTATGTTGGAAGAAATGTCCATTTGGGTTCAGTTCCAAGTGGGGAAGAAAGACACTGGAAGCATGGTGACTGCTTGGAAAGGTGGTTTAATGGTGGACAGAATCACCTGCCTTGGGTGAAGAAAAAGGGAAGATATGCTGAGAGTCCCTGGGTTTTATGCCCTCTGTTGGGATTTGAATTTGAGCTTCTGTTCTGATTGGTTGTCACGTTCCTATGGAGTCATGCAGAGGTAACTTTGTAGGTTGTTTTTTGAGTTCCGAGCTTGGTTGAGCCTTCCAAGGTGCCATGTGGTGAGTTATATTGCTAGATGGGTAAAGGGCTAATCCTACTTTTGTTGGATCTTGGGTGAGGGCATTTGCCTATGAATAGACACAGCTATCTCTTTATCTCTTAAGTGCTGACATCTGCTGCGGGCTGTTGAGGAGGGTAAGGCTATTAAGAGTTGAGTCTGCTTCCTGCCTTCAAAACATGTTTCTCCATTTCTCATCCAGGGAAATATAACATTCTGCATTTTTAATATTTCCTAGAATATTTCATTCTTGCAGGAAAGGGGTGGGTGCTAACTTCCTACAAGTACAGATTCAGTGAAATCTGGCTCAAAAACAGTAACTGTGAGAGAGACCTTGGTGTCCTTGTGGACAATCACTTAAACATGAGCCAGCAGTGTATGGCAGCAACCCAAATAGATAATACAATCCTTGGTTTTATAAACAGAGGAATAGAATCCAAATCACGTGAAATACTAGTACTGCTTTATAAAGCCTTGATAAGGCCACACCTGGAATACAGCATCCAGTTTTGGTCACCACATTACAAAAAAGATGTTGAGACTTTGGAAAAAGTGCAGAGAAGAGCAACTAAGGTGATTAAAGGCCTGGGGCTAAAACATATGAAGAATGGTTGCAGGAATTGGGCTTGGCTAAATTTAGAGAAAAGAAGAACTAAGGGTGACCTGTTAGCAATATTCCAGTATTTGAGAATACTGCCACAAAGAGGAGTGGATTGCACTAGAAGGCAGGACAAGAAACAATGGATGGAAACTAATCAAGAAAATTAGTGATGTATAAGAAAAGGGGAAAAATGTTGAAATAAGAACTATTATGGAAAGATTAATATCAGTTGCTATAATTAATTAGTTAAATTAATACATATGTAATGTACAGATGATTTCAAAGGTGATTTAGAAAATGGAATGCGGAATCTGACAAAAATATATGTATGTTTATGTTATATAGTGAATAGGGAGACTAGTATTAAGGTAGAATGAAGTTGGCTAGCTCGAATTTTTAACCAGAGGGGACAATTTTGAACTAATAAAATAAGGATGAGGAAATTGCAAATGTGACAGAAAAAGGTAACATGGGAAATGAATGTAGAAATGAGATGAGAATTTTAGATGATATTGTAAAATAAGATACGAGAATATCCTAAGGAAAATGAAATAAGTTATAGCATGAATTGGAATTGGATAAGATAAGTTTAATATTTAATACTAATAAGGATAATGTGATGTGAAATTGAAACTAATCAAGAAAAGAAACAACCTGGAATTAAGGTGAAACTTCATCAATAGATGTGTTTAAGAAGAGACTGGACAGTCACTGGCCTTTCCTGCTTGATCAGGGGGCTGGACTAGAAGACCTCCAAAATCCCTTCTATAGCTCTATTCTGATTCTGATTTATTCCCCAAAGCAAAGAGCTTTGTCTATGCGGGCAGCTGTGGAGAAATTGGGGGACACATAATTTGTTTTATAGCCTTAATTATGCTGACCCTCTTCCTTTCCTTGACCTCCGTACCCCAGGAGGCAAAATGAGGGAAGTTGCTCTAACTAAATGCTTATGGATGGTCATTTTCTATTTATGCAGGTTGTCCTCCTGGGCCAGAGTTATTTCTGGATTTCTTGCCTTGTGCTTGCAGGTTTCATCACTTTGCAGGTGTGCGGTCAAGGTAAGGAGCTATGCTGTCTTCCCATCTGGAAGTCGAATGTTGGAACAACAATAAAGTGATGTTTGTCCAGAAGTGGGTTTGGATAGTCTCTCTCTGGGTCTCATTTTGAGTATGTGTTGCGTTAACTATCATATGATATGTTAGTTTGAGAGTTGCTCAAGGGCCAGTAAATAAGGGTAGGAGAAGGTGTGGCACACAGCCCTTGTAAAGGTTAATTTAGGGTGATTTTGGTTTCTTAAAGGCTCAGCAACGGCAGAAGTTTTTGAACCAGTGTGCTCTTCACTGAAAACAGTGGATCCAAGATTATTAAAAAATAAAAACATTATTTGCCCCCTTGTCCATTTTTATAATTTGGGGATTGTGAACTAATTTGTGGGATTTCCCCATCTTTTTTTGGGGGGGGGGGCATGATGTATGTTGATAGGTTGTATGTGTATAGCTGCTTTTAATTAAATATCTATGGGGAGGGGCAGGGAAACTGGTGGGGAGAGGGAGGGGGCAGCAAATGAACATTGGAACACCAGTCCTTGTCCCCTTATAGAAGCCTGACTTTGAGGGGGGAGGGGAAATTCTAATCATTCTCACCATTGTTTTGCCTGACTATTTGGCCCATTTCTTTATTTGGTTATGGATTTGAGAGAAAAGGAATCAGGCCATTGATTTGTCCCTGTAGTCAACTCTCTACTTGGGTGCATTTCTCCCGCTTATATTAGTGGTTTTCTCTACCATAAGGCTGTGTTGCTTTGTCTGCCTGCCTGCCTGCCTGCCTATCCATCCATCCTTCCATCCATCCTTCCATCCATCCTTCCTTCCATCCATCCATCCATCCATCCATCCATCCATCCATCTCTATGTCTGTCTGTCTGTCTGTCTGTCTGTCCGTCCGTCCGTCCATCCTTCCATCCATCCTTCCTTCCTTCCATCCATCCATCCATCTCTATGTATCTCTCTATGTCTGTCTGTCTGTCCGTCTGTCCGTCCATCCATCCTTCCATCCATCCATCCATCCATCCATCTATGCTCTTCATCTATCAACTATCTATCTTCACCTAGTTCCCTCAATCATTCATCGTATAGTTTAGCCGCTAAACCTCTTAACGCTTTTGTTGCTCTTCTCTACACTCTTTCTAGGATCTTAACAAAGTTTTTGCACCCTGGGGACCAGAACTGGACACAGTATTCCAAGTGTGGCCCCACCAGTGCAGCATAAAGTAGTACTATCCTTTCACTTGAAAGTATGCCTCTATTAACGCAACATAGGAGTGCACTAGGTTTTTTGGCAGCTGCAGCACACTGTTGGCTCATACTTAAGTGATGGTTTACTAGGAGATCCCTAGATCCCTCTTACAGTTGCTACTATTGAGCGGGTACCACCGAATGTGCTAGATGTACCACCAGATATCACATGGAACATTAACAAATTACAGAGAGGTTTGCTGAGAAATCTTCCTCCTCCTCACATATAGTTCTGGATGTTTGAATTTATCTCTCTACTTTGGAAGGACATCCAAACCTCTAAATCCCACGTAAAATCTGATATAGTGCAATGCAGACAAAGTGATGCCTACATCTTTAAAAGGGAAGAAGAAAAAGAAATTAATTTCCAATGTTCATTTGTCTGATTGGCCCATACTCTTTTCACCCCTATCATACTTGTTGAGATGTTAGATGTCGAGACTCTAGAAAGAGTGCAGAGAAGAGCAAGCAAGATGATTAGGGAACTGGAGGCTGAAACATAAGATGAAAGGTTGCAGGAACTGTGAAGAGAAAGACCAGGGGAGACATGATAGCAGTCTTCCAATATCTGAGGGGCTGCCACAGAGAGGAGGAAGGGGTCAAGCTATTTGCCAAATCACCCGAAGGCCTGACAAGGAATACTAGATGGAAACCGATCAAGGAGAGAGATTCAACTTAGAAATAAGAAGAGATTTTCTGACAGTGAGAACAATCAACCAATGGGACAGAAGTTGCCTTCAGAAGTTGTGGGAGTTTCATCACTGGAGGCTTTCAAGAAGTGACTGGACTGCCATCTGTCAGAAATGGTGTAGGATCTCCTGCTTGGGCAGGGGGGTGGACTAGATGACCTACAAGTCCCCTTCCAACTCTTAATCTGTAAGACTTCCTATTATTTGGATGTCTTCTCTTACCATCTCAAATCAATCACCAAACCAGGAAATGTTCATACAATATGATGAAAACACCTACCAAAAATGGACTTTTCGATGGAATGAAGTCTATTTATCATCCAGTGCTCAGATTAACGAAAACCTCAAATTTGGCATTCTGCTGCCTACATTCTTCTCAGCCTGTTGTGTGCCTCCTAGAGCAACCACTGAGATCTGGGATGTGGAAGAAGAGTTGAAAACAATTTCTAGCTTTATTAACTAAATAATTCCATCTTTGTCTCCCTGGTTTCGCTCCAGCAAAGAGACCCAGTGAAAAATTCTGCCTGTTTGTATATGTCATCCTTCACAATTGAAGGCTCTCCCGTTTCACTCTGCTCGGAGCCGCTTCTGAATCTCAGCTTTGTTTTCCCATGCAACACAATTTCCTTCCAGGAAGCTAGAAGACTATCTCCCAAAGGTTAAAGGTCACAGATGTGCAACGGAGTTGGTTACTGTGGTCCTTTGGAAGCCTTGTTGGACTCCGACGGTTGGGTCCCCTGACTGCGTTGCCTGGATGACATTTCTGAGTTTTGGAGGCTGTGTTGTGGAGTTGTGGCTGGTCGTTGATGCCTGCTGTCAATGACTTGGGTCTTGCAAGTGGGCAGCGTATAAATAATCAAGAGGAAAGCAAGGACTGCAACAGAATAAAACAAAACAAAGTCCTTTCTCTTGCACTTTTTTCCTACGTTTCTTGTTTTCTCTTGGTTGAACTTTGGATTGAAGGGCCTCCAGATAGGACCAATACAGCAAGGGCGTCGATTGTTTGTAACCAGCTAGATATGTACAACCTATCAAAGAGAAGGATGAGGGAAGACATAACTGTCTTCCAGTACTTGAGGGGCTGCCACAGAGAAGGGGGGTGGGGCAGGACAAAAAGTAATGGGTGGAAGCTTGTTAAACCTAGAACTTAGAAGTTCTTGGAGAAACCTAGAAGTAAGGAGGAATTTCCTGATAGTAAGAACAATTAACCAATGGAATAGCTTGCCTCCTAGAATTGTGAGTGCTCCATCACTGGAGGTTTTCAAAAATAGACTAGACAACCATTGAACCAGGATGGTATAAGGTCTTCTGCTTTGAGTAGAGAGTTGAGTTAGAACCCCACCCACCCAAGGTCCTTTCCAGCCCAGCCCTATGATTCTATGAAGACCGGGAAATGTTGAATTTCAGCTTTTATAATCCTACAACTGGCATGATCCAAAAGACTCAAGAGTGATGATGGCCAGAACATCTGGAGAACTTTGGAATGTCAGTAAATGATCTATGTATATCATGGCACTATGTAAACAAAACCAATGGACATCAATTCTTTTTCATCTGGACCAGTGGTGAGATTCACCCTACTATCGGTTCTATGAGAGCGCACTTCTTGCTCTCACGCACGCTTTGCGTGCTTGTGCAGCATTCGTAAACCACCGATTTAAACTTCAAAACTGATTGTCAGCTAAAAAAATACTTCTTTGGTCTTTTTAGTTGCCAGCAGAAAGGGAGTGGGGCAAAGCAGTGCATTCCTTAAAGGCTTGAGATAACCGCTTTGGCTCTCATCTTTTTGACTCTCAGAGTTGTGGCTAGACACTTATGATTTGAACGGGGGTGCATGTTGAAGCCCTGACACTGACCTTGTATTCAGCGCTGGTGAGTAAAACAGCGGAGGCACGGCAATCCGCTCTGGTGCATGAATTAGTGAGCTCACAAACAAGGAAATAAAGCAGAGGAAAGGGCGGTGCCAACTGCTCATCGACACTACTGGTTTGTTAGAAACGGTGAGAACCGGCAGCATCGCAGCACTGATCTGGACTGGTTTCTTTTTCTTTATCCAGCAAATTAGCATTTCTGGATATATGGTTCATAAAGTTAAAAGCCGTTTCCACTGACTCCAGGGTGCGCGTGTTTTTTCAATTAGTATAATCATTAATCATTAGTAATTAATAATAATTATTAATAATAATATAATTAATTAATTAAAATTAATTATACATAATAATTAATTATAAATAATTATTATTATAAATATTAATAGTATAATTAATAATAATATAATTAATTAATTAAAATTAATTATACATAATAATTAATTATTAATTATACTATTATAGTTAAAAATAATATAATTAATAATAATTAATACCGTATTTCCCCATGTATAAGCCACCCCTTTTTTCCAAAATTTTCAAGCCCCAAAAGTAGTGGGGTGGCATATACAAAGCAGGTACACTTTTTATACGTGAAAAATGCATAAAATAATAAAGTAGGAATAAACTGGTTTTCCAGCAGTATGCTATACTTTTTTGTAAAAATTGTACGTGATGATACGATTACGAGTGCGAGTACGCGATAGAAATGCATACGCTAGGCATCGGCCTGAATGCTTCGTTCCTACTCTCGTTCCGATGCGTAGATTGCTAGCGTCGCCCGCACCGCTTTCGGCGTCATGACCGAAGTTGTAGATCTAGACGTCGAATTTTGTTTCTTTGTAAATTTTCTTTCTTCATAACTTGTTTCTCTAATAAATTATTTTTTTCAAAACTTCACAGTCCAAAAATTGGGGGGGTGGCTTATACAAAGGGGGTGCTTATACATGGGGAAATACGGTAATTAGTATAACTAGTATAATCAGAATCTTTGAACTGTCTTGAGTTACCTCAGGAATTTTCCAAAGGGTATATACATAAATCTCTTTGCTCACTGAAACCAAGGAGAGAAACCGAATTAACTGGCTGGATTTTGCACAGTAAGCTTAAGTGGCTCTATTCATACATCATTTTAAGCCTGGTTAATTCTAAACTAGGTTACTCTGCTTGGAACAGAGCCTGTTAAGACGTTGCTTTGAATCTCAAATCCTGTCCTTCAGAAAGTTCAGTCTCTGACTTAATTAGCTGAAGTACCTTCTTCTGTTTTGAAAAATAATTTTCAGGTAATCCTCAACATACGGCCTTTCGTTTAGTAACTGAAGTTTCAGTGACATTGAAAAAAAGTGATTTAGGATCATTTTTCATGACCGTTGCATCCTCCCCATGGTCACAGGTTCAAAATCTGCACACTTGGCAACTATCTTTATGTTAGTCGCGGTGTCACATGATTCGCCTTTTGTGACCTTCTGACAAGCCAATTCAAAGGGGAAGCCAGATTCATTTAACAGCCAGGTTACTAACTTAGTGTTAGTAACATGGCTGTTACTAAAGACAACACAACAGTGATTGGTTTCATTTGGGACAATGACAAATCTGCATACAGATGGGAGGTTGTACAACTTGCCTCATGGTGTAACCGGAACAATCTGGAACTGAACACACTCAAAACCATAGAAATGATTATAGACTTGTTTAGAAGAAACCCTCCCATACTAGCACCTCTTACAATGCTACACAACACAGTAGAGATCTTCAAATTTCTAGGTTCTGTTATATCACAAGACCTAAAATGGACACCTAACATCAAAAACATCATCAAAAAAGCACAACAAAGAATGTTCTTTTTGCGCCAACTCAGAAAGCTCAAAGTGCCCAAGGAACTGCTGATCCAGTTCTACAGAGGAATGATTGAGTCTGTCATCTGCACCTCTATCACTGTCTGGTTTGGTTCTGCAACCCAACAGGACAGACACAGACTTCAGAGAGTAATTAGGACTGCAGAAAAAACAATTACTACCAACCTGCCTTCCATCAAGGATGTGTATACTGCACAAGTCAAAAAGAGGGCTTTGAAAATATTTACAGACCCCTCACATCCTGGACATAAACTGTTTCAATTCCTACCCTCAAAATGATGCTATAGAGCACTGCACACCAGAACAACTAGACACAAGGACAGTTTTTCCCCTAACACTATCACTCTGCTAAAGAAATAATTCCCTCAACACTGTCCAACTATTTACAAAGTCTGCACTACTATTACTATTAATCTTCTCATCACTCCTTATCACCCATCCCCTCCCACTTGTGATTGTATGACTGTAACTTTGTCGCTTGTATCCTTACCATTTATATTGACTGTTTCCTAGTATGATTTGATTGCTTATTGTACCCTATGATTATTAAGTGTCGTATCTTATGATTCTTGATGAATGTATTTTTTCTTTTATGTACACTGAGAGCATTTGCACCAAGACAAATTTCTTGTGTGTCCAATCACACTTGGCCAATAAAGAATTCTATTCTATTCTATTCTATTCTATTCTATTCTATTCTATTCTATTCTATTCTATTCTATTCTATTCTATTCTATTCTATTCTATTCTACTCTACTCTATTCTACT
The DNA here is from genome assembly GCF_049901715.1 of Pseudonaja textilis. Classification (NCBI taxonomy): domain Eukaryota; kingdom Metazoa; phylum Chordata; class Lepidosauria; order Squamata; family Elapidae; genus Pseudonaja; species Pseudonaja textilis. The sequence continues at coordinate 8,295,869 of NC_141992.1, read as the reverse complement.
CTATTCTACTCTATTCTATTCTATTAACAATTGCAGTTATTCACTTAACAACAGCAGCAAGAAAGGTCGTAAAATGGAGGACAAACTCACTTAGTACAATCTTGCTTAGCAATGGAAATTTTGGAGTCAATTATGATTGCAAGTCGAGCTCTAATTGTATGTTTGGAGGAAGACAAGGCACCGAAGGATGCAGTCACAATAGCCACCGCACTCCCCCCTCCCCCCGCCAAAAAAAAATCCATCAATTTTTCTGACTCTATTTGTAAAAATAATGCTGGTTTTCTGCAGGGTCAAACCGCCTGAAGTTGACAGTCCTTTCAGAAGACAGATTACAAATGAAGTGGAAGGAAAGCGAAGGAAACACCAGCGGCTATAAAGTTCGTGTAAAGCCAATGGCAGGTATAATACTAAAGAAATCCAGCTGAGCTTCTTCTTCTAGAAATATACCAATTTGAAGGAGGTTCTATGTCACTGGTTTGTATCTGAATAGGGTTGGATTCAGCTTTGGATCTTCACTTTATTTATTTAAAGCAAGGATCTCCAACCTTGGCCACTTGGAGACTTGTGGACTTCAACTCCCAGAATTCTGCATCTAACTAGCTGGCTGGGGAATTCCGGGAATTGAAGTCCCGAGTCTTCAAGTGTCCACGTTTTGGAGACCCCTGATTTATGTGCTTGGTGGCATTCCTGCTTTACTCTAGTTCAGGAGTCTCCAAACTTGGCAACTTGTGGACTTCAACTCCCAGAATTCCTCAGAGAACATGCTGGCTGGAGAATTCTGGGAATTGAAATCCACAAGTCTTAAAGTTGCTGGGTTTGGAGACCCCTGGTGTAGTTTCAGTGTTTCTTAATCTTGGCAACTTTCAGACTTCAATGTACTTCAACTCCCAGAATTGCCCAGCCAGAATTCCCCAATAGCTGGTTGGGGAATTCTGGGAGTTGGTCCACGATTCAGAAAATTACTAAGGTTGAGAAACACTGGATTAATTGTTGCCGAATCAGCTCAGGGATAGTAGCACAAACAGAACGCCAATCTTTTCTAATACGAGTTTGGATTTTAGATTTATTTCCCAAGTGGTCCAAAACTGAAGGTGCGGGACTAGGAGTGTTGAAACCCTGGTTCTAGGTCCCCCTCAGTGTTTGAAGCTCCTTGGGAAGACCTTGAGCCAATCCCAAGGGTGGTTTTTATTTTTTTTCAAGAGGCAACTGGACTTTTTGGTTTTTCTTTGAAGACATTTCACTGCTCATCCAAGAAGCTTCTTCAGCTCTGACGGGGATGGTGGGGAATGGAAGGAGTTATACTCCTTGCAGACAACTAGTCATTTGCATGCTTTTAGAGAGTTGTTGAGGCCACTTGGAGGTTTTAATGACTCTCTAAGAATGCAAATGACCAGCTCTGCCAGAAATATAAACCCTTCCATTCCCCACCATCCAAGTCAGAGCTGCAAGACCCAAGTCATTGAAGCAAAACATCTTCAAAGAAAAACAAGGAAGTCCAGTTGCCTCTTGAAGAAACAGTTGTCTTTGGGACAACTGTGGCCTGGAAGAGACTGAGAATCTCCAATAGATTTTGAGTAAATTCTTCCCTGTCAGCTGAAAAACCAGGGTGACACCCATATAAATGAGGCAGTGCTTGGGCAGCACAAAATCCACTACAATTCTCTGCCTACTATCCTCTATCTGAAGAACAAGTGTTTCTTGGCATATTTAGATGGGTGGACTTCAACTCCCAGAATTCCCCAGTAGGCATGGCTGGCTGGGGAATTCTGGGAGGTGAAGTCGACCCATCTTAAAATCGATACGGTTGGGAAAAACCACCAAAGGCCATGCAAAATACCTAAAAGGGAAAGAGAGGAATAGATACAAAGATTATTTTTTTAAAAAAATGCATGATTATCCAGCAATGAAAATTTGATTTTAAAGAATGAACCCCTAGATAAAGTGAACATGTGTAATGAAACACATTTATTTCGCCAATTCAAAAAAAATTGTCGGACTTCCTTTTGGAATAAAATTAGCATTTCTAGTTAAATTTTCATTTCCGATCTCTGGTTCCGCATCTGACTTTGAATAAATCTAAACCGACTGTTATCTCCTTTAACTTTAATTCAGATGAATTTAGAAATTATGCAGAGATATTATTCGGGACCCTTAAGCTAATTACAGATGTGCAAAATCAGATCTAAACCTACTCTGATTATGTCCCTGAGGGTGCTGTAGCTTTCCTATGAAGTAGATTCGATGTGAAGTTTAATTCTAGTTGGTTAAACAAGCCAATAACACACCAGAAACTGACAAAGCAGCGAAAAGCGCTCATATTTTACACACAAAGCTGAATTATACAAGGAGAATGAAGACAGAATGTGCCTCTATTTAACTTAATTCAAAGCCAAATGGTCAATAGATTTAATTTTAAGCTAGCTACAGAGTTTCTGGAACAGGCAATTCCCCACATCACACATCCTGCCATTTTTCTTATAGTTTGCCAATTTGCAGTTGTTTGAAAAACTTCTTCTCTCTGAATCTGGAAATTAGGAAAGCAGTGGGTGTTCTCAGTGACAAATAAATATCAAGGGAAGATGAGACTGTAGAGATACTAGATAGATTCATAGCTGTGGAGGTTTTCAAGAAGACACCGGACAGCCATTTGTCCAGTCATAGGTCTTTAGCTCAAGCAGGGGATTGGACTAGATGAGCTACATCAGGGGTCTCCAACCTTGGCCACTTTAAGCCCGGAGGACTTCAACTCCCAGAATTCCCCAGCCAGCAGCTGGCTGGGGAATTCTGGGAGTTGAAGTCCTCCGGCTTAAAGTGGCCAAGCTGGAGACCCTGAGCTACATGGTCCCTTCCAACTCTATTATTCTATGTTGTGTCTATTCCAATTGACAAATTGTATTAAATGGCGTAGACTTTGATGAGCTCACAGAAGCTTATGCCTTTTAATAAAATGATCTTGTCAGAAAATATGATACTCGTCTCCTTCTGAGTTTTGGAAAGATTCATGGTGTCTACAGGCTGTCCTCACTTAATGACCAGTTGCTTAGTGACTGTCCTAAAGGTGCTTTTTTTTTTTTTAAGAGGCAACTGGACTTTCTTGTTTTACTTGGAAGACGTTTCGCTTCTCCTCCAAGAAGCTTCTTCAGCCCTGACTGGATGGTGAGGAATGGAAGGATTTTATACTCCTTGCAAGCAGCTGGTCATTTGCATCCTTTTTAGAGAGTCGTTGAGGCTACTTGGAGGTTCATCTGTGTCCTCAGAGTCACCTGAGTGGTGCAAATGGGTGTGGAGCAGTGGTGGGATTCAAATATTTTTTTACTACCGTTTTTGTGGGTGTGGTTTGATGGGCGTGGCATGGCTTGGTGGGAATGGCTTGGTGGGCATGGCAGGGGAAGGATACTGCAAAATCTCCATTCCTTCCTCACCCCACTAACCTGCTTTCCAGCTCTGTTCTCCTTTGCAGGGCAACCAAAGGAGACCCAGCCAATCAGCTAGGACTCGGGAGGCAGTGTGTAGATGGGGGCGGGGCCAGTCAGAGGTGGTATTCCGAACTACTCAAAATTTCCGCTACCGGTTCTCCGAACTACTCAAAATTTCTGCTACCGGTTCTCCGAACTACTCAAAATTTCTCCTACTGGTTCTCCGAACTACTCAAAATTTCTCCTACTGGTTCTCTGAACTACTCAAAATTTCCGCTACCGGTTCTCTGAACTACTCAAAATTTCTGCTACCAGTTCTCCGAACTAGTCAAAATTTCTCCTACTGGTTCTCCGAACTACTCAAAATTTCCACTACCGGTTCTCCGAACTACTCAAAATTTCTCCTACCGGTTCTCCGAACTACTCAAAATTTCTCCTACTGGTTCTCCGAACTACTCAAAATTTCTCCTACTGGTTCTCCGAACTACTCAAAATTTCCGCTACCGGTTCTCCGAACTACTCAAAATTTCCGCTACCGGTTCTCCGAACTACTCAAAATTTCTGCTACTGGTTCCCCGAACTACTCAAAATTTCCACTACCAGTTCTCCGAACTACTCAAAATTTCCGCTACCAGTTCTCCGAACTACTCAAAATTTCCGCTACCGGTTCTCCGAACTACTCAAAATTTCCGCTACCAGTTCTCCGAACTACTCAAAATTTCTGCTACTGGTTCTGCAGAACTGGTCAGAACCTGCTGAATACCACCTCTGGTATGGAGCCTTCTTAGAACAGTTGAAAGGACTGTGTTATAGACTGGAGATATGTAGATGATGTTGAGAGAGGTCTGTTCAATTTTGACATAGATAGATCTCACAAAATTGAACAGACCTCTTTCAACGGAGCGGGGCGGGGGATACAATATCATCTATCTCCAGTCTACAACACAGTCCTTTCAGCAGTTCCAAGAAGGCTCCACACCCATTTGCACCACTTAGGTGGCCCTGAGGACACAGATGAACCTCCAAGTGGCTTCCCTGACCCCCTAAAAGGATGCAAATGACCAGCTATCTACAAGGAATATAAATCCTTCCATTCCTCACCATCCAGTCAGGGCTGAAGAAGCTTCTTGGAGGAGAAGGGAAACGGTTTCAAAGAAAAACCAGAAAGCCCAGTTGCCTCTTGAAGACCTTTGGGACAACTACCATGACCTGGAGGACCGAGAATCTCCACAGGCATTTTGCTTAGTGACTATTCAACATTATAACAGATACCCAAAAGGTACTTATGACCTGGTTCTGGGGCTCTGATGGTGGCACAAACACACACACATAAACAAACAGACACAAGAATGTGCTTGCACACACACACACACATACACACACACACAACTACCTGATGGTCACATTACTGCATTTTGGCACTTGGCAACAGGCTTCATCACTGGAGACTTTCAAGAAGAGATTGGACTGCCGTTTGTCAGAAATGGTGTGGGGCAGGAGTCCCCAAACTTGGCAACTTTAAGACTTGTGCACTTCAATTCCCAGAATTCCATGCTGGCTGGAGAATTCTTGGTTGTTAATGGCTGTTAAGCAACCGCTTATAAGTCGAGGACTTTGATTGGAGGCCCTGATATTTGTATCTTGGTGAACTTATTTTTGTTGTTGCTGTTGTTGTTCCCCTCTTCTACTTACTGTAGGTGATTCTGAGCAGGAAGTGATGTTGAAAACCAAGATGGCGAAAGCCACCGTAGGCGGGTTGAGTCCCACCAAAGAATACACTCTGCAGATCTACATCCTGAACGGCTCCCGGGAGGCCCTGTTTGTCAAGAGGAAATTTGTGAGTAAGTGTGATTTCTGCTTCCTTTTGGTCCGTGTAGTTTACTATTAGCCAGGCTTGCTTTGCAGTTGTTGAGTGCTTGTCATGGGGTCCCTGACGAGCTTGGTTGTTTTCATGCGAACGTTTCATTACCCAACTAGGGAACATCATCAGTACTAGAAGGGACTGGGGTTTGCGAGGAGGAGAAGAAAGAAGATTGTGGGGTCCTTGGTGCTCTCTGAGCTTGGTTCTTTTCTGGCAGACATTTCATTACACAACTTTATCAGTGCTAGAAGGGAGTAGGGTTTCTGAGGAAGAGGAGGAGGAGGAAGAGGAGGAGGAGGACTGTGGGGTCCATGGTGGTCTTTAACCTTGGTTGTTGTCTTGCAGATGTTTCATTACCCAACTAAGTAACGTCATCAATGCTAGAAGGGAATGGGGTTTTCAGGGAGGAGGAGGAGGAGAACAGGAGGAAGAGGAAGATTGTGGGGTCCTTGGTGCTCTCTGAGCTTGGTTCTTTTCTTACAGGTGTTTCATTACCCGAACTAGGCAACATCATCAGTGCTAGAAGTGAAGGATATTTGTTGGGGTAGAGGGAGGAGGAGGAGGAGGAGGTGGAAGAGGAGGAGGAGGAGGAGGAGGAGGAGGAGGAGGAGGAGGAGGAGGAAGAGGAGGAGGAAGGAGGAGGAGGAGGAGGTGGAAGAGGAGGAGGAAGAGGAGGAGGAAGAGGAAGAGGAGGAGGAGGACTGTGAGTTTCTTGGTGTTCTCTGAGCTTGGTTCTTTTCTTGCAGACATTTCATGACCCAACTAGGGAACATCATCCGTGCTAGAAGGGATCAGGGTTGGATTAACACTGTTCATATAAACTAGCATCTTGCTCTGTCAGTGATGGTTGGGTTGTTCTCGGCGGTGTTCCTCTATCAGGCTGTCGTTTACAGCCAAGAAACTACCAAGAACACTCACACCAACACCGACAGGGTAAGTCATTGCCTCCATCTAATTTGTTTGATTCTCTGGACTGTCTTCATTTTCACGTCGTTTCGGCTGTCACAGTTGAAGAACTGAAAAACCACTCCCAGGCCAGAAGCCACAGGAAGCATCCAACCAGTATCCCAGAGAAGGGAGGGATCCTACCAGTGGAAATCACTTCTCCTACTCCGGGTGAAACTTCAACTTTGATAGGTATGAACGGGGGTGACGGGAGGGGGAATACGGGCAAGTGAGTTGAGCTCCTAAAGATAAAGAACCAGTAGGTGGTATTCTAGCGATTCGGTCCGGTTTTGCTGAGCCAGTAGCAGCGATGAGCAGTGGAGACCAAACTGGTTTTCTTGGCCGCTCGGCTGTTGGGCCCACCTGCCCACCTGGGCTCCCATACTCGCTTTTATCTTCTGCTTTTGAAGCGCAGCTGCTTTGCGCGGCACAGAAAAGTGCCACGCGGCAGCAGCTGAAACGACTGAGAGAAGGCAGGCTTGTAGGAGGGGAGTCCAAATGCCTCTTGCGCCTGTGCAAAGTGTGTGTTTGGTGTGCACATGCATGCAAACTATGTGCATACGTTCAAAGTGTGCCCACCAAACCCCGCCCACCGAACCGGCGGTAAAAGCTCTTGAATACCACCACTGTAAAAAAAACCCTGTCATTTCAGCCTCATTCCTGATGATTACAGGTAGTCCTGGACTGGCAACCATTTGTTTAGTGACTGTTCAAAGTTACAATAGCACTGAGAAAAGTCACTTATGACTGTTTTTCACACTGCTACCGCTCCCCCGCGTAGCCCAAAATTCTTTTTGCTAAGTGAGACACTGGTTAAGTAAGTTTTGCCCCATGTTACAACCTTTCTTACCACAGTTGTTAACTTGAATCACTGTGATTATTAAATCAGTGACATGGTTGTAAAATGAATCTGACTCCCCCATTGATTTTGATCGTCAGAAGGTCGCAAAAGGCGACTGTGACCATCATAAATATGAGCAAGTTATCAAGCATCTGAATTCTGATCACGTGATCATGGGGATATGCAAACAGGTGTAAGCATGAAAAAAGTTCTTCTGTCACTTTTTTCAGTGCTGTTGTAACTTTGAATGGTCACTAAATGAACTATTGTAAGTCGAGGACTACCTGTATAAGTGTTGGAATTCATTGTTGGGATGTACAGGTAATCTTCGACTTACAACAGTTCAAACTTACAACAGCACTAATAAAGGTGACTTATGACCATTTTTAACACTTACAACCTTTGTAGCATTCCTGTGATCATGTGATCAAAATTCAGATGATTAGCAACCGTTTTTTTGTGTCCCGGAGTGATGTGATCTTCTGATGAGCAAACCCAGTGGGGCATCCAAATTCATTTAATGACTGAGTTACTAACTTAACAACCTCAGTGATTCACTTAACAACTGTGGCAAGAAAGGTTGTAAAATGGGGCAAAACTCAGTTAACAAATGTCTCACTTAACAACAGAAATGTTGGGCTCAATTCTGGTCGTAAGACAAGGACTACCTGTATTTCTATGCAACAACTACAGTAGTTTTCAGCCAGTAGATGGCAGTGTTTATAAGTTTGGATCTACTTTATGCTCCTTTTTTCTAAGTCAAGATTCCTGTTTCCTGTTACAGTTAACCAGCTCAGCAGTAAAGCACATGGTGACTGTACTCTTTGTTTGCTCTGAACAGAACAGAATTCCTAACAATCAGGATTCCTGCCTTGAGAAGGTAGTGGACTAGAACAGGGGTATCAAACACACCCAGTAGGTTGGATTCAGATAACAGATAATCAGAGTTGGGAGGGACCTTATAGATCATCGAATCCAACCCTCTGCCCAAGCGGGAGACCCTACACCATTCGGCCTGTGATGTGGCTGCATCTGGTCCATGAGGTCATCCTGGAAAATGTAAGAGGTCGGCCCATATCGCTTCAGCCCTGTCTACCCGCGTTGCTTTGGCTTGGTTTATCTGCCCTATCTACCCAGTGAGAAGAGGAAACATGCCAGCAGTTTGGGGAGTGGTGTCAAGCTGTCCATGCCTACCCAGTTGGCCACATCCACCCAGTCAGCCACACCCACCCATCCCCCTCCTCCTCGAGGTCAACCATAGCCCTGATGCGGCCCTCCATGAAATTGAGTTTGACATCCTTGGACTAGAAGACTTCCAAAGCCCCTTCCGGCCCTATGACTCCATGATTCCGAGGTTGAATCTCTTTGAATAAAGGTGTAGGCTCGCGACTAACGATCCTTCTCTTGATGATTTATAATATAGGAAGAGTTGATCCAGGGAAGAAAAGGCAAAACACCCCGCTTTTTAAGCCTGATGACTATATGCTCAATGCTGAGCCAACGTTAACGCTGCCAACCTTACCGAGCGTAATAGAGTTTGAAGAGGATTATCTAGCCCGAAGGAAAACGAGTAGCGACAGCTTCAGGAAAGGTGAGATATCTTTCACAGAGACTCTGCCACTCTTTCTGCAAAGTTTCATAGCCTTTTTGGCTGCTTGGTTATCATCAAAAAAAGCTCTGATTCTCCTTTTTTTTTAGTAATTTTTTTTTCATAAACATTTTGAATATAGTGTGTTGTCAGGGGATATCATTTACAGAAAAGCAAAGAAAGAACAAAAAGAAATATTAACATATATACTAACTAGCTGGATACCCATGCTTTGCTACGAAACTATGTAGTTGTGCTTAGTTTTGGGGGAGGAAAATAAGGGGAAAAATTGTGCCTCTGCCTACCAGCGTCCATCGGTATTCATCTGGCTAGCGTCCTGTCAGTGTGTGAGAGAGTTGAGGGCTGTTTAGAAACTGAAACAGTATTTGCCGTGTGAGCAAGAAGGAGACAGCAAGGAGCCTGGGTGTGGCTTAGCTCAAATGTTCTGTACTAAAGCTGGTTGGTACTGTGAAACTAAAACGGAAACTCCTCTCCTCTGCTTGCGTTTTGCATTTGGAACAGATTTCTTTTCAGGTAGGGAGGGGGAGTAGAACTCCTTAGCATCAAAGCATGTTAATAATAATATACGAAATACTAACGCTCTGATGGTCACTTTGAAAAATCCTTTCTTAGTGAGCCCCTAGAAGCCAAGAGGAACATATGTGCCAAATTTCAAGTTTGTAGGCTTTATGGTTCTGGAGATTATGTGATGATGCATGAGTGGTATTTCGCTTTTATACATATAGGTAACAATAATAATAATGATGTAACAGACTAGCTTTGACTAGATTTCTCTTCATGTTACTTATTTGTAATTCTCTTGGTTATATTGGCATATTTATAATTATAAACCATCTTTATATTTAATTCATACAAAGCAGCAATCTTTCTTCATGTAATTTCTACCACTTATCTCTAACCACTCGTAAAATCTATTCCATGTTAAGTAGTATTCTATGTCTTCTTTGTCCTTTATTTTTAATGTCAATCTATCCATCTCTGCACAGTCGTATATTTTCCGAATTACATCCTCATCTGAAGGAGTGTTCTCATTTTTCCAATATTGTGCAAATACAATCCTTGCTGCTGTCAATCCATGCAAAACTAGAAACTCCCAAAAAACACCCTTTATCATAGCCCTCCAGCATTATACCCAACAAAAATATTTCTGGTTTTAGATCTATATGTTGTTTGATCAACTTTTCCAACCATGTATGTATTTTTGTCCAATATTTTGTTGCTTTCATGCAAGTCCACCACATACGATAACAAGACCTCATCTTATGTTTCAAGTTTATCCATTCTTTTGCCCATGTAAGTACAGATGCCTGATAATATAGCTCCCAATCTGATAGTCCAAAACCCAGTGGTGCAGGGGTGGGATTCTACCAGTTTGCACCTATTCGCTAGAACTGGTTGTTAACATTCTAAGCAGTTCGGAGAACCGGTTGTTAGACTGGTCTAATCCTGTAAGGAAGGCAGGAAGGAAACATTCTGGTGTTGCTTACAGAAGCTGCCTCTCATTAACCCTTATTACATTCTTGGCAGGACTAGACTTCCTGTCTCAGAAACCTCTCTGGAGTTTTCTTTCCCTCTTTAGCTGGTACTTTGCTTGTGTGAAGTAACCATTCAAAGTTACAATGGCACTGAAAAAAGAGACTTATGACCGTTTTTCACACTTAAGACTGTTGCAGCATCCCCACAGTCATGAGAAGCCAGGCGAGGAGATGCGTGCCTCGATGTGAGTGATGTTGAGTTGGCCACGCCCAGCCAATAACATGACCACCAAGCCACGTACACCCAGTCACATGATCACCAAGTCACGCCCACCAACTAAGCCCACAGAACCGGTTGTTAAAAAATTTGAATCCCAACTCTGCAGTGGTGGGATTCAGCCAGTCCGCGCCAGTTCGAGAGAACCAGTTGTTAAATTTCTAAGCAGTTTGGTGAACTGGCAGTTGGAAGAAATCATTAGGGTGGAGAACCGGTTGTTAAATTATTTGAATCCCACCACTGCCAAAAACCCCATTCTTTTTAGATTCCTGTAACATTTTCAGTTTTATTCTTGCTTTTTTCCCTTGCCAGCTATACTTCAAGATGGTTCTGCTTAGTTCTTTAAAATATTTTTTTCTCTATTTTTATCAGTATCGTTTGAATAAAAAAAAGTAGTTTCGTTAGTATATTCCTTTTTATAGCGGCCATTCTCCCTATCAAAGATAATTGTGGAGGAAAAAAGGCTATGGTTCTCCTAATCGCCTTATCATTTTATCATGCATCGGGTTATATCATAAGTCATTACCATTAGAGAATCTGTGTTTCAATTACATATGTTTTTCATGGCGAAGATTCGGGTTGGAAGAAGAATAGAATAGCAATAGTATGTGTATCGTATATTTCTGGTGGCAGAGGGCTCAGGTTTTAAAAACGAGACACGGTGACATCTATGCAAAGCTCTTCCAGTAAGTGCATCTTAATTCCTTGGTCGAGGTGCCGATTTTAACTTTATGATATATGACAACTGAGGTGGTGGAAAAAGACCAATGTCCCACATTAGAGACAATGAGATGCGCACAAATGTGAAAGGCACATTTCATGATGAGATCTGACCTGGAGAGATCAGGGAGGTATTTTAGCCTGAAGAGACAGCGGATACATGTTAATTTCGCATGACCGGAAGTTGTTCGCTTCTAGGGATAACACAGGGCGGGGATAGATTGGCACCCTGATGGAATGCGGGCAGGATTGTGTTTCCAAAAAGACTGGAGAATAGGGGTGTCAAACTTGATTTCATTGAGGGCTTCATCAGGGGTTGTGATTGACCTCAGAGAGCTGGAGGCGGTATGTGTGGAACATGGCCGAGGTGGGCGTGGACACGGTGGACGTCACACGAGACTCCTAGTGGGGGGGATACCTGTGGTAGCCAAGTGCTAAGACAGGACTTTCCTCAGACCGTCCCTCCCTCATTATAATCTCCTTCCTTCCTTCCTTCCTTCCTTCCTTCCTTCCTTCCTTCCTTCCTTCCTTCCTTCCTTCCTTCCTTCCTTCCTTCCTTCCTTCCTTTTCTTCTTTTTCCTTCTCCTTTCTTCTTCCTTCCCCTCTTTCCTTCTTTGTCCTCCCTTGCTCTCTTCCCATCCTTTCTTGTTCTTCATCTTTCCTCTTTCCCTTTCTCCTTTCCTGTCCCTTCTTGCATGCTCAAATGCAAAAGGGAAAACATTTCTCCTTTTGTTTTGCTTTTAGTTTGTTTTTGATAGCCCTCTGCCAACAAAAATGGGACAATCCCCTCCCCCCCAGTCGTTTGCTATTTCCAGGCCAGCCCCATGGGCCAGATCTAAGGCTCCTATGGGCCGAATCCAGCCCACAGGGCTTGAGTTTGACACCCCTGCTGTAGAAACAAATATGGCTGGTTTAATGGATCCAGTTAAATAGTGTAGGAAGAAAAATCCAGTTCCAAGCTGGGAATAAAATGGAGGCTGCTTTAGGAAGGACGTTTATTGATGAGTGGAACCAACAATCATAGCGTGTGGGTTCTGGGACAACTGACCAACTGGTTGAACGAGTGGATGGATCTTTATAGGTTTCTGTGGCTTTGAAGTTTGAACCGTTCTTGGGATTGTGCAATGAAGGGGGGCTTGTGGGTCTCTTGCTATTTCAATAGTGGTGGATTAATCCTATTATGTTCTTAAAGGTCACATCCTGTCCTTCTTAATCCCATCAACTAGAGCTGAAGGTGCCTTGTTTGTGAATAGATTGGCCTGGATTTCTCAATGGGCACAAAATCTCCATTCATCTCTAAAGGCTTCAGGCATCTACTGGGGGCTGTTTTTACTATGCAGGAAACCGGGTCTGCTTTCTGCCTTTAAGAACATGTTTTCTCTATTTCTCCTTTGGGGAAATGTAATATTATGCCTCTTTTGATATTCCCTTAAATATTTCATTCTCTAGGAGTGTGTGTGGGGTGGGAGCTTCCCACAATTGGCAGCTGTTTTAATGAGTCCATGCATCCCAGCAATTGTGTCCTTCCCAGGCTCACCTGGAAGCCTAAAATATTGCTAATCATCCTTCAGAAAGAAAAAAGAGTGGTGCTGTGGCCAGCTCTCGCCTCATAATCAGGAGGCTGTGAGTTCGATCCTAGGTGGAGGCAGATATTCCTCTCGCTGGGCACAATGAGAATATATCTGCCGAACAAAACTCTGCATTGGTGACAGGAAGGGCAACCAGCCAGTAAACACTTAGCTCCATTCAGTTGCCCAGATTCCACCCTGCAAGGGATTATGGGTTCATTAAAAGGAGATGATGATCCTTCAAAAAGAAAAAAAAAATGCATGTTTTGAGGTCCACCTTTTTTCTAATTACTCAAGCCAGGAGTTTTTACAGATGGGGAAAATCAAAATGGTGGGTGCAATTGGGCAATCGAAGCCCCCGTTCTTTTATAATGTCAACCACATTATAAAAAGGCAATTTTGACCCTCTGGTCAAAACACATTATCCCATCCCAAAGCCTTTTCTTTCTTAAAGAGAAGACAACAGAAACGGATTGCATATTGAAGCCAGCAAATGTTTCAGTTCACGTGGTCCTTGATTTACAGCCATTTGATTGTTCAAAGTTACAGCAGCACTCCTTCCCCCTCCCCTCCCCTTTCCTCTTCCCTTTCCATTCCTCCTCTTACTTTCCTTCCTCCTCCTCTCTTCTTTTTCCCTTTCTCCCCCTCCTCTCTTCCCTTTTCCTTCCTTCCTTCCTCCTCTTCTCTTCTTTTTCCCTTTCTCCTCCTCCTCTCTTCCCTTTTCCTTCCTTCCTTCCTCCTCTTCCTCCTCTTCCTTTTCCCTTCCTCCTCCTCTCTTCTTTTTCTCCTTTTTCTCCTCCTCTTTTTCTGCTTTTCCTCTTCCTCTTCTTCCTTTTCCTTTCCTTCTCCTCTCTTCTTTTCCTCTTCCTCCTCTCTTCCTTTTTCCTTCCTTCCTTCCTCCTCTCTCCTTTTCCCTTCCTCCTCCTCTCTCTTCTTTTCCCTTTCTCCTCCTTCTCCTCTCTTCTTCCTTTCTCCCCTCCTTTCTTTCCTTCCTTCCTCCTCTTCCTTTTCCTTCCTCCTCCTCCTCTCTTCTTTCCTCTCCCTCCTTCCTCTTCCTTCCTCCTCCTCCTCCTCCTCCTCCTCCTCCTCCTCCTCCTCCTCCTCCTCCTCCTCCTCCTCCTCCTCCTCCTCCCCATTTCTGCTTGTCTTCATAGTTTCCCATTTCCATTGTGATACTTCTGCTGCGACTGATATTATCCTGCTGGTGGATGGATCTTGGAGTATCGGACGCAACAATTTTGGACTCATTCGAGAATTCCTGGCATCTTTGCTGGCACCTTTCAATATTGCTGAAGATAAGATCAGAGTAGGTGAGTAGCTTTTTTTTTTTTTTTTTGCAGCCATCAAATTCAGGAATTATTCAGTTTTGGAAAAAACAATGTTTTCTACCAATCCAAGAAAGCAGCAACATTTATCATTATGGCAGAGACTCTTTGATCTCTTAAAATCATTTCTTTCATTGTTTCGATAGTAGTGAATTCACTGGTAATTGCAACTCAAGAAAATGTTGCGACAATAGAAAAAGTCCAGACTTAGAAGACACAGCTTTTCAAAGAATTCAGGAACAATTCTTATTGCTGTTTTACATCCTCCAGGGATAGCCCAGTTTGCTTGCTTTTTTAAAAAAAAAAATAATTGAAATGTTTAATGATCATTACTAAAATCTCAATTTAAAAAAAAGGAAAAAGAAAAAGACAGAAAGTACATGCAAAGGAAAAAAAAAGTTATTTTAGTGACATTTTAATAATCATACTAAAAGTAATGCAAACTAAACCAGAAGGAAAACAATATAGAAAAAAAAGAAACAAGTAGAAGAAATATTTTAATAATCAAATAATAATAGTATTGAAATTTTCAAAAAACAAAGTAAAAACTAATACAAACTAGATTAGAGAAGGAAAAGTGCAGGGAAAAAAAACGCAAGGAAAAAAGAAAACAGAAGAATTTTAATAATAATTTTATTTCTTTTCTTTATAAAGAAACTAATACAAACTAAAGCAGAAAAACTGCAGAAAGTGCAGGAAAAAAGAAAAGAAAATGGTTTTACTGGATTTTTTAAACAAACTTAGCAAAAATGAATACAAACTATATTTAAAAAAAAGAAAAGACAAGAAAAGGGCAGAAATTGCAGCAAAATGAAAGAAGAAAGAAGTAGAAAAAAGAGTGGAAAACCCCAGTTTTCTTTCTCACCGCTTCTCCTTGTCATTTCTGCCAGGTTTGTCCCAATACAGCAGTGACCCACGGACAGAATGGGATCTGAATACGTATTCCACCTGGGAACAGGTGTCCAAAGCCATTCGGAATTTGCGCTACAAAGGAGGGAACACTTTTACAGGTGAATGAATGAATGAATGAATGAATCAATCAATCAATCAATCAATCAATCAATCAATCAATGAGTTCTTTATTGGCCAAGTGTGATTAGACACACAAGGAATTTGTCTTCGGTGCATATGTTTTCAGTGTACTTAAAAAGAAAATACATTCGTCAAGAATCATCAGGTACAACACTTAATGATAGTCATAGGGTACAAAAAGGCAATTAAATCATATTAGGAAATAGCCAATACAGAGGTGGTATTCAGCAGGTTCTGACCAGTTCTGAAGAACCGGTAGCAGAAATTTTGAGTAGTTTGGAGAATTGGCAAATATTGCCTCTGACTGGCCCCTCCCCCTTCTATTCTCTGTCTCCCATTGAGTCCCAGCTGATCGGTTGAGTCTTCTTTTGTTGCCCTGCACAGGACAACTGAGCTGGAAAGCAGGTTAGTAGGGTGGGGAGGGAATGGGTATTTTGCAGTATTCTTCCCCTGCCATGCCCACCAAGTGACAACCACCAAGCAACGGAACCAGTAGTAAAATTTTTTGAATCCCACCGCTGTTCTAAGGGCATGCTTTGCGCATGTGTGCAGGGCTCAAAGACCGCCTGCTGCATCAATGCTGGTGAGCTGTGCTGGTTTTTTTTAGCTCAGCTGAGGTGCGGCCATCTGCTCTGTCACGTGAATCAGCTGAGGTAAAAAAACAAGGGAATATAGGAGAGGTAATGGCGGTGGCAGGTGGGTGGGCCCAGCCAGAGGTTGTCAAGCCTGAAATTGACCTATGTGTAGCCATTTTAGTTAGGCTTAGTATATATTCTTTTCTTACTTTCTCTGTGGCAGTCATGGGGGGGGGGAGGGTTTCGGGCTTGCCACATTCCTAAGGAGTGGAGATAAAGAGAGTTGTTTTGGCTAGGTGGTTCTTCTTCCTGTGGGAAAACAAGCTGTCCGTGCTTAGGCCCCTTGAAGCAGAGATTTATGACATCAAACAATGTTGAATTACTTCTATTGGGGAATGTGACTTTTGGGGGTTGTTTCTAACTTCTAATATTGTGGGGTAATTCTGGGTTGTGTCAGATTCAGAATTACCATGGACTTCACCAATTTGATGCTTTCCTAAATAAAAGAAATTGTCTTGGAAGATGGACTTTGTTCTTTTCTTTTTTAAAATGGATTTCATCACTTGGAAACCTGACATTATTCTGGTATTTGCCAGTTTTCCAAACTACTCAAAATTTCCACTACTGGTACAGCAGAACCAGTTCGAACTGGCTGAATATTACCTCTGAACTGTTGCAGTGTCCTGGAATCATGTATTCGCCTTTTGTGACCTTCTGACGAAGAAAGTCAATGGGAAAGCTAGATTCACTTAACAACCAGGTTACTGATATAACGACTGCAGCGATTCACTTAACAACTGTGTCAAGAAAGGTGTCAAAGTGGGGCAAAACTCACTTAACAAATGTCTCTCCTAATGATGGAAATTTTGGGCTCAGTTGTGGTCATAAGTTGAGGACTCCCCTGTAGAACATTTTGCAATGTTTGTCATCCTTTACGGAAAGAGGCCAGGCGTGAAACGCCACTTTGGCTCAGATTTAAGGAAAGGGAGAAATCAAGACCTGAATGACATCTCGTTCCTTTTCTCTGGACCTTTCTAACTATTATTTTTTCCTTTTCTCTTTTTTCCCCCATCCAAGGATTGGCGCTTACACACGTCCTAGAGCACAACCTGAAAGAAGAAGTGGGTGCGAGGCCTGAAGCTTCTAAACTCCTCATCCTTTTGACCGATGGCAAATCTCAGGATGATGCCAGCCCACCTGCCCAGACTTTGAAGAATATGGGAATCAAGATATTCGCTGTGGGTGAGTCCCCCAGACCAGTGGCCACCAACCAGTGGGCCAGGGACCACTGGTGGTCTGCGAGAAAATTTGGGTGGTCTGCAGAGAAATATCACCTCCAAAGCACCCCCTGAAGCAATTAATCCAGGCTGCGCGGGAACACAAGGCTGTGACACCCACATAGCCTGTGGAACACAAGGCTTGCATCGCTTGCATTGTGAACAACACGAGGTAGTGAGGGGAGGGGGGAAAGGGTGGAGGGGGGAACTTTCCCCATGTACCCCAGCTGGCCCCCGGGCTGCTTCTTTCTTCTTCTGCTTTTGGCTGCACGCAAGGAAAGCAGCAGAAGTCTTTCTTTCTCTCCCCCAAACTCCACCAGAAATGAGTCTTTGGGACCCTGCAAGGCCTCCTGCTCCAAGAGGCTGCGCAGGTGTGATAAGTCTCACAAAGACTCATTTCTGGTGGAGTTTGGGGGAGAGAAAGAAAGACTTCTGCTGCTTCTGCTGCTTTCCTTGCATGAAGTCAAAAGTCTCTCTCTCTCTCTCTCCCCCTGAGAATGGAGCTGGAGATGGTATCCTGTGATCCCAAATAAAGAATGATCGATTGGTAGGAAAACGGGGTGGGTTAGACTTTTGGGAGGATTTTCCCAGGGTCTCTGGTCTGCGGGATTTAAAATTATGATTTTGGTGGTCCCTAAGGTCCAAAGGTTTGACGACCCCTGCCCCAGACCCAAGTCAGTGTAGGGAATTCTGGGAGTTGAAGTCCACTCCTCTTCACCTCTTCAAAACCCTCTCTGTCTCATGTCAATACCTGATCTGACCACGAGATGGCGGTGTCTCTCCACTCAAGCTGAAATCATTTGCAAACTAAACAATTATTCTGTTCCAAGAGCCTTTCCCCAGTGTCCTGCTAAGAAATAATTTGGACTACAGGTTCCATTATCCCTGGCTGCCTTGGCCGTGATGAATGTTGACTGGACTGATGTGCACTGTAGTCTTTTGTATCTGAAAGGCACCTGGATAGGTATAAATATTGAGGGGCTTCACGTACATCGAATTCTACTAAATGTCACTGAAGTAGGTTTTTGTGTTAGATTTACGCATTCTGAGGGACTGAGTGGGGTTGTTTATGGGTAGGGGAATCTTTCATGGCAGGTGTTTTGACTCAGGCAGGCTATCTCATTGTGCCACAACAGTGTTTGTTAGCCAGAACACAACATGCTATGAGAAGGCAGGAGCTGTGCTTTGTTTAAATGTGTTGTTCGTGGAGGAGTCACCCAAACAGTGCCATCCATAATCAAGAGGGATATTTCTTGGAGAATTCTGTAGCACAAAATATCTCCCAGGGAAAAGAGTTCTAAAGGAGACAGAAGAGAAGGAGAGGAGGGGGGGGAGAAGGATAAGGGATGAGAAGAAGACAAAGAGAAAAGAGAAGAGGGAAGAAGAAGGAGAAGAGGGGGAGGAGGAGGAGGAGGGGAGAAAGAGGTGGAGAAGTAGAAGGACAAGGGCAAAGAAAAAGTGAATGAAGAAGAGGGGGAGGAGGATGGAGAGGGGAAGGAAGAAGAGGAGGAAGGAAGATGGAGATAGGGAAAAGGAGGAGGAGGAGAGGACAGAAGGAAGGAGAAGGGACAAAGTGAAGAAAAAGGAGAAGAAAAAGGAGAAGATGAAGGAAGAGGAGGAGCTGATGGGGAGAAGAACAAGGAAAGGAAATGGAGATAAGGAGGAGGAGGACAAGGAGAAGGGGAAGAACCAGAGGAGGAGGAAAAGGGAAAGGAAGGAAAATGGAGAAGAAGGCGAAGAGGAGAAGGAGTAGAAAAGAGAAGGAATTGAAGAAAGTAGAATAACAACTAAACACACTGGACAAGAATGTTATTTTATTTTATTTTTTGCAAAAGAAAAAGAAAGCCCAAAGAGAGAAAATGGGGATCAAATGGAGAGGCCTTCTAGTAAAAGCATGGCTGGCGGGATGATTTGAGGGGTCCTTGGTGCTGTCTGAGCTTGGCTTGTTTTGTTCCAGATGTTTCATTATGCAAATTAGGTAACATCAGTGCTAGCCATGGTTGGACGGTTCCAATAGATGATTGATTAGAACCCCAAACCAGGATATCCCTTACATTTGGGGTATTACCAGTGGATATTATTTCTGCAAACCCACCACAGAAAAGTAGCAAATGGCAGCATTCATGGGAAGGAGGCAGCCATCTTGCCTTTTTGACAGCGGATGATGCTGGTGGCAAGACTCCCAGAGTCTTTATTTATTCCCAGAACTTTTAAATCTGTTATCTTCCCTCTTAGCCAATGCATCCCATCAAAACGGCCCTTCTAGATGTTTGAAAGATGCTTTTCCAAAAGGCCACTGGATTTTCTTGTTCCTCGCCCCTCTCAAGAAAACTTGGTTTCAGAAGAACTTGAAGAAGCTTCTTGGATGAGGATCGAAGCGTCTTCAAGGGGGAAAAAAATCAAGAAACCCCAGTTGCCTTTTGGAAAAGCAACTTTGGGACAACCACGACCCGGATGATTGAGGAATAGAAATAAGAGGGGAATAACAATATACATATTTTAATATAACAAGATCTATGCAATAGTAAGAGAGAAGTCTAGAAATTAAATGATGGTAGTATTATTAAATAATATGAAATAATAAAAATAAAATGTAATAACTAATGAGTTACAAGATTATGTTTACCTGTACTAAATGAATGGTACCCAGGTATCACACTATTCACGCTTTGATATGTATAAGTAATATAAAATAAAAAACTTGACAAAAAAGAGAGAATCTTCGTAGACATCCTGCTAGATGGTTTTTCGCAGGCTTCACACTTTTCATCCATGTTACCTCCAGATCCTCATGTTTCCTCTTTGTTTCAGGGATAAAAAACGCTGATGAAACAGAGCTGCGCCAAGTGGCCTCCGAACCCCTTGAGATGACCGTCTACAATGTGGTGGATTTTCCTCTGCTCCGTTCTCTGGTCAGCCGGCTCACATGGCTCTTATGTGCTTGGATCAAGGAGAAGAACCAGAAGAATATAGGTGATACCAAAAAGGAGAATATTTGTAGCTCGGGGTTGAACATGGGGACCACGGTGCTCTCTGAAGTTGGTGGTTTTCTTGCAGCTTTTCATTACTCAACTAGGTAACATCGTCAGTGCTAGATGAGTAGATGATGTTACCTAATCTGGGTAATGAAACTCTGCAAGAAAACCACCAGGCACCAAGGACCTCTCTGAGGTGAGGCTGACCCCATTTCTGCTGACTCACTCAACTGGCACCAGAGGCGCCAAGATGGTGGATGGGGCTATGATGAGGCATATAAAAAGGGGTGGGGCTTAGCCATACATTTACAAACCTCCCCATCCCGAGAATGCCATGTCAGTGTCAGGGTTCCGACCGATGCCCTCATAAAATCAGGAGCCTCAAACAAAGTTTCAAAGAAAAATCCAGTTGTTTATTAGGAGCGCCATGTCGATGCGGACCAAGCGAAGCCAGTTCTAACTTCACTCAGTTCGCGCCTTGCTTCTGACCCTGGTTCCCCCTCCCTGCAAAGTGTGCCGTTGGTTACATTTCCCAACGAAGCAAATTTGTGGGTTGTAGAAGTCACTCCCTCTGGCCATTGTGGGTCTCCGTGGAGATGGCCTTGACTTCAGGCCCGGATAGGATCAGTGGTGGGTTTCCATTTTTTTTTTCTACTGGTTCATGTGTGCCTAATGCACGCTTTGTGTACATGCGCAAACACCTCAAAGATCGCCCTCTGAGTCAGCGCTGGTGAGCTGAGCTGTTTTTTACCTCAGCTGAGCCGTGGCATGTGGTCAGCTGAGGTAAAAAACAAGGGAATATAGGAGAGGTAACAGTGGGGGTGGGCGTGCGGGCCCAGCCAGAGGTGGTATTTGCTGGTTCTCTGAACTACTCAAAATTCCCACCATCGGTACGTCAGAACAAGTCCAAACTGGCTGAATACCATTTTTGCCTAGGATGTGTTTTGTTTTGACTGAGGTGCGAATTCCTCGATGCAGCTGCGTGGCGCGATTCCTCCATCCTCTTGCATAAGGCAACCTGGGAGCAAATCAGGAAAGCTTTGTGAGTTGACAGTCAGCCTCTTATGCAGAAATGCAATCCACATATTTTTAATATTTAGATACTTTAGGGATGAATGGGGTTTTTCATCGCCGGAACATTTTTTTCTTCAATAATAAGATTCATTTTTCTCAGAAAACTTCATTTCCTGCACCAAAATGGGAATCGTTTTGCATTTTGCAGCCCTACGAACAATTCTTGGCGCAGGAGATGTGAATCAAATTCTACCATGAAGAGAGAAAATAAAGACAGCGCATCGTTTACATTAAGTTGTTTTTCATTGGGATAAACGATGCCATTCTTAACCAATATTTTAGCCTCACTTCAAGCTATGATTTATTCATAGCCCTAACTATAAACAGATCCAGCCACCTTGCTTTAGTGCTTTGATTTTTTTAAAATGTATGTTAGATTTTATTCTTCCACTGTTTTAATCTCTGACTAAGAGCTTAGCTTTGAAAAGCCAAATTTGTCAACTCATCTAACCAGCTTTACCGTAGGCATATCCAGAATGTTTTGAACCACTTCAAATTAAAAAATGTCTTGTGCTAAGTGTCAAATCTTTTTTTATGAGATCACTCCAATCATTTGAGTGCTCTATCAAGCTTGAAATAGTTTAAACGTTCCCAAAAATGGCCCAAGGAATCCACTGTAGATGGAAAAAGACAGTTTAGAACACAAGAAAACAAATTGTAGTCTTGAAAGAATGCATTTCATATTCAGGGCAAAACAATTTTTTTGGGATTCGCTTTGAGATAAGAGAATAAAAGAGTTGGATGTGGCCTTGAAGTTTTTCCAGTCTAACCCAGTGCTCAAACAGGGGGGGACCTTAAACCATTTCAAACACTGTCTTTTCTTGAAAGTCTCCAGTGATGTAGCACTAACAACTTCTGGAGGCAAGTTGTTCCACTGGTTAATTGTTCTCACCGTTCAACAATTTTCTCCTTAGTTCTAGGTTAGTTCTTTCCTTGATTAGTTTCCATCCTTCTTGTCTTTTGGAGAATAGCTCGACTCCCTCTTCTTTGTGGCAGCCCCTGAGATATTGGAAGACTGCTATCATGTCACCCCTGGTCCTTCTCTTCATTAGACTAGCCAGTTCCTGCAACCATAAAGCACGCCCATAGAGTACAGGTGAATTGGGGCAGTGGATAAGTTCAGCAAAATGAACACGTAAGTGAATTCATCCAGTTTTCCCCAACCCCAAATAAAACGGTACCCATCGCTTGGGTGTTGCAGGGGATCCAATGAAAACCATGTCAGCGAAATCCGGAGTCCACTTGAGCCCAACCAATCTCCTCTTAAAAGAAGTTACTTCCAGAAGTATGCACCTCATCTGGAACCCACCACTCATAACACCCCAGAGATACAGAGTGGTCTATTACCCATCGCGAGGTGGAATTCCCAAGGAGGTAGGTCTATGTTTTGGTTGATGTCTTAAGCTGACCCATCCGGAGGGATATTGAATGATCAGTCATGTGTCACCTAGATCAATTTCCTCACTTCCCTTTTTGCTAGTAATCCTCTTCTTACGGGGGTCCTTTGATGCTCTCTGAGCTTGGTGGTTTTCTTGCAGATTTTTCATGCTGGCACTGACAACGTTACTTAGTTTGGTAATGAAATGTACACCAAGTACACCCAGGACCTCACAGTCCTCCTCCTCCTCCTGATCCTCCTCCTCCTGCCCCCCTTCTCCTAATATCCTACTCTTCCACTTCACAAACAGCTCTCCTGTCTAGTACTGATGATGTTACCTGGTTTGGTAATGAAATGTCTGCAAGAAAACCACCAAGCATGAAGCACATCAAGAACCTCACAGTCCTCCTCCTCATTCGCCTTCTCCTTCTCCTGATCCTCCTCCTCCTCCCCCTCCCCTTCTACTCTTCCACTCCACAAATAGCTTCTTCTCCACAAACAACTTCTAGTACTGATGTTGTTACCTAGTTTGGTAATGAAATGTCTGTAAGAAAACCATCAAGCTCAGAGAAAATCAAGGACCCCACAGTCCTCCTCCTCCTCCTCTCCACATAGCCCTCCCTTCTAGTACTAATGATGTTACCTAGTTTGATAAGGAAACATCTGTAAGAAAACCACGAAGCTCAGACAGCATCAAGAACTCCATAGTTCAACCCTGAGCTACAAATGTTCTCTTCTATCAATCCTCTTTTTGTCTTTCCTTCAATTTTTTACACCATTTGTGGACTTCTCAAAGGAGCCATGTGCCCAAAGAACGATAGTCTAAGCCTGGTTATTTGTACCTGGAGTGAGAACTCTGGTTGACTTGTTCTAGGATCCATGTTTTTTTATTTTCTTGGCTATCCATGTTATCCTCGGGCATCGTCTTCAGAATCAAAGCTATTTAAAGTTAAATAATAATTTGTTGGGCCACCACTACAAGGAGATTTGAGGACTGGGTTTTCACTCAGAGTGGTTGGGCTGTAATCTTGAATATTTTCATGAGAAGAATCCTCCACTCCTCTACTCTCAACAGAATACCTTATGCCACCAGACTTGAAATTTTAGGCTTAGACAACCTAGAACTACATTGCCTTTGGTCCGACCTAAGCGTAGTACATAAAATTATCTATTGCAATGTCCTACCCATCAATGACTACTTCAACTTCAACCACAACAATACACAAGCACACAACAGATACAAACTTAAGGTAAACCACCCAAACTCAATTGCAGGAAATATGACTTCAGCAAGAGAGTGGTCAATGTCTGGAATACTCTACCTGACTCTGTGGTTTCTTCCCCAAACCCCAAAAACTTTAACCTCAGACTGTCTACTGTTGACCTCACCCTGTTCCTAAGAGGGCATGCATAAGTGCACCAACGTGCCTACCGTCCCTGTCCTAATGCCCCCTTTTATTCCTATCCGTTTCATGTATTCATAATCATGTTCATACTTATACCTGTTATCTAATACATGCTTGACAAATTAAACAAGATGTAAATATAAAACAATCAATCAAATAATTTTCAGGTTGCTCTGGATGGAGCCACCTCGAGTGTGGAGCTTCTTAATCTGACACCACAGACGGAATATCTGGTTTCGGTCTTCCCTGTTTATGAGAATGCTGTAGGTGACGGTCTCAGGGGCATCAGTTCAACACGTAAGTCGTGAGGTTTCCAATGTCTTTACAATAGCAAGCAAAAGGAAAAACAAAAACGCCATCACAATCCTAGGTTGCATCAACAGAGGGATAGTATCAGGATCATTAAGAACTGTGGTGGCATAGTGGTCAGAATGCAGTATTGCAGGCTAATTTCTGCCGACTGCCAGCAGTTCAATCCTGACCAGCGCAAGATTGACTCAGCCTTCCATCCTTCCAAAGTCGGTAAAATGAGGACCCAGATTGTTGGGGGCAATAGGCTGATTCTGTAAAACTGCTTAGAGAAGGCTGTAAAGCACCGTGAAGCGGTATATAAGTCTAAGTGCTATTGCCATTGCTATCATGAGGAGTGACACTACTGCACTGGTAAGACCACACTTGGAATACTGAGTCCAATTCTCAAATCTCACAGCTTCAACCTCAAACTGTCTCCTGTGGACCTCACCCCATTCTTAAGAGGTCCTTAAAGGGGCCGTGCATAAACGCACCAGTCCCTGTCTTACTGTCCCCATTTATCTAGATTTACTTCCTTTGTTCATGTTTATCTTCATACCTACACTTGTTTATCTTGTACATGTTTGACAAACAAAATAAAATAAACAAAATAAAATACACAAATGAAATGAATTCTGGTCAACACGATACAAAAAAGATGTTGAGGCTCTAGAACGAGTGCAGAGAAGAGCAACAAAGATGGTTAGGGTACAATGAATGATTGAGGGAACTAGTTATGCCTCGTCTAACGAAAAGAAGGACCAGGGGGTGATGAGATACTATCTTCCAGTATTTGAGGGGCTGTCACAGAGAAAGCACCTGAAGGCGATGGAAACTAAGCAAGGCGAGAACCAACTTAGCATTATGGAGGAATTCCCCGACAGTGAGAACAATTAATCAATGGAACAGCTTGCCTTCAGAAGTTGTGGGTGCTCTATCACTGGAGGTTTTCAAGAAGAGATTAGACAGCCATTTGTCTGGAATAGTATAGAGCCATGAGGGTGAACCTATGACATGCAGAGCCATTTGTGCGGACATGCAAGCCCCAAGCAAAATTACCTCACTGCGCATGCGCGTGTGCGCTTCCCAGCTGATTTTCCGGCCCTTTTCCGGAAATACCGGAAGTGACAAAACGGGCCCATTTTTCGGCCTCCAAGCCTCTGGCAGGCCGAAAACGTCCTCAAATAGGCTGAAGATCAGCTGGGAGGTACAGTGCATGTAAGGGGGCGGCAGCGTGGTGGGGTGAGGAATCACGCACGCATGCGCAGGGTGCATGGGGGAGGCTGCGTGCATTGCCTTCTGGGTGCTGGCACGTGAGAGCGCGCGCACAAGCGCACACACAAATTTTTGGTACAGGAGTCCAAAAAGGTTAGCCACCACTGGTATAATCTCCTGCTTCAGCAGGGGGCTGGACTAGATTATATCCAAGATCCTTTCCAACTCTGTATTTTTTTGGAATATACTACCTCAGGCTCAAAAGATCTGTTTGTTTCTATGCTGGCTTTGGGAATTCTGGGATTTGAAGTCCACACATCTTAAAGTTGCTCTGGGGTATATATGTACTCCTGTGACTCTGGGACCTTCAGAACTGCAGCCAGTGTTCCTTGCAATAGAATAATTTATTGTGATAGAAGGCTACAGCTCTCCTTCTTTTGAAATTCTCAGGAAGGAAGGAAGTTGTTTTATGTAACTTAAAATCTCGCAAACATGAGCCCAGGTATACCTAAAACCATTTTTATTGTTATTGTTATAATTGTAAAGGCAAAACATCTCTGATGGGGTTTCTATGCTGATTTTTATTTATTTTGAAAAGCGTACTTTAATCGGGGGATTAATTGTACTGTTGATCGGCCATAATAAAAATTCATTACTTCAAGAATTGGTGATAGATGTCTGCTATGAGCATCTTCAGGTCTACAAGAGGACAGAGCCAGGATTTGCTTACTGCGTCGGTTTAAAAAATAGTCTTCATTTTGAGATTTTTGCACATGGTTGGTTAACAGGCTGCTGACTCCGCTGAACATTTTTTTCCCAAACATTTCTTGCCCTGTCAAAAAGAATTCTATTTTCCTCCTTGACTCTTGGGGCGATTTCATATTTGATACTTCAGCTTCGTATTTTACAGGCAGTCTCAACTTACAACCAGAATGCCGTTGGCTAAGCAGGGCGATTGTTAAGTGAGTCACACCTGATTTTATGAGGGTTTTTGCCCTGGTTGCTAAGTGAGTCATTGCGGTTTATTTATTTGTTTGGAAAATTTATATTGCCACGTCCTCTCTCACGGTGACTCAGTGAAGTGAATCACATGGTCATTAAACGAATCTGGCTTCCTCCATTGACTTCGCTTGTTGAAAGACAGTTGGGGTGGTCGCATACATCAGTCATCTGAATCCTGAATAGAACATAGAACAGTGGTGGCTAACCTTTTGGGGCTCCTGTGCCAAAAATTGTGCACGCTCGCTTGCGTGCCAGCATCCAGAAGGCAATGCACACAGAGCCCCCATGCCCCTGTGCATGCGTATGCGACCCTCCCACCCCTTTACCTGCACTGTACCTCCCGACTGATTTTTGGCCTGTTTGAGGCCTTTTTCAGCCTGCCAGAGGCTTGAGGGAAGCCTCTGCAGCCTTTGCAGGCCAAAAAATAGGCCCTTGATGAAACAGGCCTATTTTTCAGCCTGCAAAGGCTGCAGAGGCTTCCCTCAAGCATCTGGCAGGCTGAAAAAGGCCTCAAATGGGCTGAAAATCAGCCAGGAGGCGCACGCATACGCAGTGAGGTAAGCTTGCCTGGGGCTTTCATGCCCGCACAAATGGCTGTGTGTGCCACCTGTGGCACGTGTGCCATAGGTTTGCCATCACAGACATAGAGAAAGAAGGTTGGAAGGGACTTTGGATGTAGTTACAGATTAACAGATTAACAGGGTTGGAAGGGACCTTGTAAGTCATCTAGTCCAACCCCCTGCCCAAACAGGAGACCCTGTACCATTTTTGACAGGTGGCACTCCAGTCTCTTCTTGAAAGCCTCCAGTGATGAAGCTCCCACTATTTCCAAAGGCAAACTCAGTTGATTGCTCACAGGCATTTTTCCTTATTTCTAGGTTGAATCTCTCCTGGTTCAGTTTCCATCCATTATTCCTTGTCTGGCCTTCGTATTTTTACATCTTTGGACAAATGGATATCTGTTCAAAAACACATATAACTCACCTGTTTATCACTTTCATGTCATGTCCTAGTACCATTGTCTGCGCCTCGATCTCTCAGAACATCTGAGATCAGCCACAACAGTATCAAGCTCATGTGGGAACCAGTTGAAGGGGCCACGCAATATCTTATCCTGTCTTCCTCAACACCCAACGGTGCCGAAGATGATACAAAAGAGGTAATGAACTTGTGCTTCAGTTGCATTCACACCGTCCGTTGTGGCAACTTGTGCATTCCACTCTGGGGTGGAATGTAGTCTGAAGTCCCAGGAGGGAGAAGGCTGCCTTCCAGAGTGCAAAGAAGCTGTGGAGTTTGGAATATCTGAGAGGCAGGAAGAAGGCAAAGACATCCCCTCCCTAGCAGTTCACTGAGTGTATAGTCATGCAAATAGCTGCTTTATTCTGGCAAGATTCTGTCTGTAGGTAAATATAGATACTACTTGCAAGTAACTGCACATGTCGTTCTTGGTTCTTGGGTCTGGAGAACAATAAAGAAATCACAGGTATTTCTCATTTTATGACTACAATTGAACCCAAAATTTATGTTGCTAAGTGAGACATTTATTAAGTGAGTTTTGCCGCATTTTACAACTTTTTTTGCCACGTTTGTGAAGTGAATCACTGCAGTTGTTAAATTAGTAACCTGATCGTTAAGTGAATCTGATTTTCACATTGACTTTGCTCGTCGGAAGGTCTCAAAAGGGGATCACATGACCCAGGAACATTACAACCGTCATAAATGTGAGTCAGTGTGAAAAAATGGTCATTTTTCAGTCACTCTTTTCAGTGCCATTGTAATTGTCATGCCCTTGGTGGAGACTGACTCTGAGGAAGAGGAAGAACAGCCAACAGGGAATGGAAGTGTGGCTCCAGAGGTGGTGGAGGAGGCTGGGGAAGGGCAGAGGCTGGCTGAGCAGTCAGAGGAGGACCCAGGCCCATCCCCTATCTATCCTAGGGCACGCAGGGAGGAGAGGATCAGGGAAAAACATGGTCTACTCGGGAGGAGAGGGCCATGATCCTCTTCCTGGGTTGCAGGTGTGAGATTTGCATAAGAGTTTGGACCTGCGTGCTAACAGACGCTGGAGACAAATTAGTGTTTTATTCCTAAAGAAGGTTTATCTTGGTTGGTGTTTTCCCAATGGACTGTCCCTGGTTATCTTCCTGAAGTTGGCAATTATCTATCCTGGTCTGTCGTGGAACTTTATTCAGTGCGGTTTGTTTTTAGTTTTTGCTTCGTTATCGGCTGTTTGAATTTGAACTGTGTTTCTTTCCTTTGAAATGTTATTTTGAAAATAGTCTACTCCTCCACTGTGAACAATTAAACAGTGAAGCCAAGTTGAAGGCATTAAAGGACTTTTAGTTATGCTTTGGGTTTTGTTATATTTCTGATATACTTTGGGTCATCACAGTAACTTCCAACATCACTAAGTGAACTGAAAGGGACCATCTCTGCTCAGAAGTAACTCCTCATGTTGTAACTCAGAAGTAACTCCTCCATGTCTCATTCTTGGGTCTGACATCAATCTTGCCAGATTAAAGCAAGACTTGTGGCATTACAGATCTATTCTCTGAACTGCTAGGGAGGTTCTGCCTTTCTCCTCTTCCTGCCTACCAGACCTTTCAATCTCCACTGTGGAAATGTCTTTGAATATTATTAGTACCTCGGGTTGGTAGTTACGTTGTTGGCTTGAGCACCAAGCTTGGCGATTTGGTTACAAATGTTTTGTCTCCATTCGAGGAGACATCTTCAGTGCACTTTGGATTGTGCTTGTTTGACTTTGGGTTGTGTGATTGGCTGGCTGTAGTTGCTGAGTCATAGTCCTTGGTTAATCCAACTACATAGTTGGTTAGTTGGTTAGGGGACTGGAGGGTAAAACATATGAAGAATGGTTGCAGGAATTGGGTAATGAAAAGAAGGCCTAGGGGAGACATGAGAGCAGTGTTCCAATATTTAAAGGGCTGTAGAGGGGGTCAGAAAGGTGTTTAAATGCCAGAGCTCCTTCAGACAAGCACAATCTAAAGCACACTGAAGATTGTCTCTTCAAGAGGGGACGAAAGATTTGCAACCTTTCTTCTGATCTCTGAGAAGCAGAATGAATCAGGAAATCAGGTTCACTTAACAACTGCAGTGATTCACTTAACCAATGTGGCAAGAAAAGTCATAAAATGGGGCCAAACTCATTTCATGAATTTTTCACTTAGCCACATAAACGTTGGGCTCAATTGTGGTCGTAAGTTGAGGATTACCTCTATGTCTGGGCTGCAGTGATTCGTATGACCACACGATGGCGATAAAGAGATGCAGAAAATTCTCACTTTGCTTCCATCTAGTGGCCATCCAAATGTTTGCAGCCCGGATGAGGTTGTTCTAAGATTCCAACAGGAGAGAAGCTATGAAACTCAGTGTTCAACGGTATAGAGGACTCTCCGCAAGGGTGGTATGCTACCGGTTCGCCCCGGTTCACCCGAACCGGTAGCAAAAATTGCTACCGGTTTACCCGAACGGGTCGTTAAAAAAGCCTCCGAAGATCAGCTGAGAGGAGAAAGAAAAGCACAGGATTGGCTCTCCCACTCGCCCCTGGACTTTTCTATTCTTTATCCTCTCAGTTGATTGGCGCTGCAGGCCTCAGCTGGTGAGTGGAAAGCTGTGCACACGCGTTAGGTGCACGTGTGTGCAGTCACCAAACTGGTAGTGGAACAGGTAGGATCCCACGGCTGACCCTCCGCTACTCTAAGATTGTAAAACACCCTTGTTTCTATGAACAGCAAGTTAAGGAAGCAATTCCCTTGTCAATGGAGTTAAACACCAGTTCACTGAATGCATAACTCTACAGATAAAACAGTTTGAGACGGGAACACAATGGGAATGTCAGCTTGGTTCTTCCATCTTCCAGATGTGCTGCTACAAATACACTCAAGGCGGTGCGTACATAACAGTGTCGCTGGGGAGTTAGTCGTGTAAATGGCAGAACATGATCAGGGAAGCTAGCCTCCCGTGGACCTTTCTTAATGAATCTGGAAAACTAAAATAGGACCCCACCGCTCCGGTTTTGTTTTCTTCGTGAATTCATTAAGATGAAGTCTGTGTGAAGTCACACAATCTTTCCTTTTCCCCCAAGTTTTCATGATAAAGTAAGAACTTGGTCTGTGGTCTGTAGAGGGACTGCCCATCTGCTCATGGTTATGCTAATAAGTACGTATTTTTTCTTTTTCAATTTCTGAACCAGCTCATAGAGAGAGAGAGAGAGAGGTTCACAATGACCAAGTTGTGTATCCTCAGTAGGTTGGATCATCCTTCCTTCCTTCCTTCCTTCCTTCCTCCATCCATCCACCCCTCCTCCCTTCCTCCCTCCCTCCCTCCCTTCTTCATCTATCTATCCACCCATGCATCCCCCCTTCCTTCCTCCCTCCCTCCTTCCTCCCTCCCCCTTCCTTCCTTCTTTCCTTTCTCCCTGGATCCATCCATCCCGCTTCCTTCCCCCCTCCCTCTCTCACAACCTTCCTTCCTCCCTCCCTCCTTCTACATAGAATAACAAGAGTTGGAAGGTCATCTAGTCTAACCGCCTGCTCAAGCAGGAGTGTCTACTCCAAACATTAGCCTCTATCTAGGATTGAACTTACAGCCTCCTGATTGTGAGGTGAGAACTCCACCTCTAGGCTACCTCCATGCATCCCCGCTTTCTTCCTCCCTCCCTCCTTTCTCCATGCATCCTTCCTTTCTCCTTTCCTTTCTCCCTGCATCCTTCCATCCATCCATCCATCCCCCTTCCTTCCTCCCTCCCTCCCTCCCTCCCCCTCCCTTCCTTCCCCCTCCTTCCTCCATGCATTCCCCCTTCCTTCCTCTTTCCTTCCTCCATGCATCCTTCCAACCACCCATCCCCCTTCCTTCCTCCCTCCCTCCCTCCCTTCCTCCCCCTCCCTCTCCCTTCTTCTCTCCCTCCCTCCTTCCTCCATGCATCCCTCTTCCTTTCTCCTTTCCTTTCTCCCTGCATCCTTCCATCTATCCATCCATCCATCCCCTTCCTTCCTCCCTCCCTCCCTCCCTTCCTCCCCCTCCTTCCTTCCCCTCCTTCCTCCATGCATTCCCCGTCCTTCCTCTTTCCTTCCTCCATGCATCCTTCCAACCACCCATCCCCCTTCCTTCCTCCCTCCCTCCCTCCCTTCCTCCCCTCCCTCTCCCTTCTTCTCTCCCTCCCTCCTTCCTCCATGCATCCCTCTTCCTTTCTCCTTTCCTTTCTCCCTGCATCCTTCCATCTATCCATCCATCCATCCCCCTTCCTTCCTCCCTCCCTCCCTCCCTTCCCCTCCCCCTCCCTTCCTTCCCCCTCCTTCCTCCATGCATCCCCCGTCCTTCCTCTTTCCTTCCTCCATGCATCCTTCCAACCACCCATCCCCCCTCCCTTCCTTCCTTCCTTCCTTCCTTCCTTCCTTCCTCCCTCCGTTCCTCCCCCTCCCTCTCCCTTCCTTCCCCCCTTCCTTCCTCTTTCCTTCCTCCCTGCATCCTTCCAACCACCCATCCCCCTCCTCCTTCCTTCCTTCCTTCCTTCCTTCCTTCCTTCCTTCCTCCCTCCCTCCGTTCCTCCCCTCCCTCTCCCTTCCTTCCCCCTTCCTTCCTCTTTCCTTCCTCCTGCATCCTTCCAACCACCCATCCCCCTCCCTTCCTTCCTTCCTTCCTTCCTTCCTTCTTTCCTTCCTTCCTCCCTCCCTCCGTTCCTCCCCCTCTCTCCTCCCTTCCTTCCCCCTTCCTTCCTCTTTCCTTCCTCCCTGCATCCTTCCAACCACCCATCCCCCTTCCTTCCTTCCTTCCTTTCTCCCTCCCTCCCTCCCTTCCTCCCCCTCCCTCTCCCTTCCTTCCTTCCTCCCTCCTTCCTTCCTCCATGCATCCCCCTTCCTTCCTCTTTCCTTCCTCCCTGCATCCGTCCACCGTCCTTCCTTCCTTCCTTCCTTCCTTCCTTCCTTCCTTCCTTCCTTCCTTCCTTCCTTCCTTCCTCCAACAAATATTTCACTCTTTCTTTTCAGCTGAAAGTTGAACACCCAGAAGTTTGGATCAGGGGATTGACTCCTAGCACCGAATACTCCCTAGCAGTTTATGCGATGTATGGAGAAGATGCCAGCAACCCTGCAAGTATTCAAGAAACTACTTGTAAGTCGTGCGATGTATTTTTCTGGCCCATAGCTTCTTCACCCACAAGGATCTAAGGAAATCTTGACAGCTTTGATTGGAGGCTTTCTAGTTAGAGAGAAATGCCAGTAGATGGGTGCAACAATTATGAGTGATCTGCTCCCAACCATCTGTAACTGGACTCCTAAAGAGAGATAACAAAACTTCTTGTTCAAATTCTTGAACAATTTTTTTTTGTTCAAGAAATGACCTTAAACTGAACTGAAAGGAAGTATTCACACAACATGTTTTAAAAGGCAAGTCATGACACAGCAGATGTGTCTGTAAAAAAAAAATTAATGTAAAAAATGGCTAGTATAACCTTGGCTAGTGTGACTGTGTTTTTAAGCGTTATGCAGATTCAACCTAGTTGGTTTCTTTATAGTTCATAGACTTGTGGAAATTCAGAATACGGGGTTGATTCAGAGCAGGGGGGGTCAAACTTGCGGTCCGCAGACTGGATGCATCATGCGTTGGCCACGCCCACGCCTAGTTTAGCGAAGGGGGGAAAAGTCACAATATGTCATGTGACGCTGCCGTGACAACGCTAGTTTGCCACCCGATTCAGAGGGTTTTGTAAACCCGGTTTAAGTGTAATAACTTGAGAAATGGTAAGAATTTCTATGCAGGTGTGGGGGATTATAAGGATTATTTAGAAAAGACTCCTAGACTCTTTTCTGAATGATGTCCTATTCACTGACCTTGTTGCATGAGTTGGATTGGCTTCAGACTAGAGTAGATGTGTTACAAATCATGAAATAAGAGAAGGACAGTTGGAGGACAGATGAGGGTGGAGTCAAGAGAGGAATTAGCCTGGAGTCTTTACATTCCCACAAGCAATCTAAACCCAACCCCTCTTGAATTCTGTTGACTCTTATCCAGCACCAATTTAGCGATGACCTTTAGTTGACTATTGTCAAGACATGAGCAATAAATCATCTTAACTGGAACTTAATGTATGGTCCTAATTCTTCACACCTGACACATACGCCATTTCTTCCAGTGGCCCTGAGCCCTCCAAGCTATTT
The DNA here is from genome assembly GCF_049901715.1 of Pseudonaja textilis. Lineage (NCBI taxonomy): Eukaryota > Metazoa > Chordata > Lepidosauria > Squamata > Elapidae > Pseudonaja > Pseudonaja textilis. Next base: position 8,262,438 of record NC_141992.1, on the reverse strand, counting down.
GCATTTCTCCAACATCAGCCATATGTCGGTCCATGTCAACTGGGAGGCAGTTTCCCAAGCCGTGAAAAGTCACCGAGTTATGTATTCCTCCAGCAGAGGAAGCAACGTAGGTGAGGTGAGTGACCACGAGTAATCAGGATCGCTCTTATCAGCTTAGAGCAAGACCCATTGTCTGATATGTTGTTTTCAAACCCAGAGGCTACATTATAGCAATCGCAGTAGCCCTTAGAGTTATGTACCCCTTCACAGGGCTTTACAGCCCTCTCTAAGCAGTTTTGCAAAGTCAGCGTCTTGTCCCCAACAATCTGGTTCCTCATTTTATCGACCTTGGAAGCATGGAAGTCAACCCAAGTCAACCTCAAGCCAGTGAGAATCGAACTGTTGGCAATCAGCAGAATTAGCCTGCAATACTGCATTCTTACCACTGCACCACCATGCCTCTTCCATATCTTTACGTAATAAGTAAATAATTAATTAGCAAACAAACAGCTTTCTGCAGCCTCTACCTCTTCCCTTGCAGGTGGAGGTCCCTGGAAACGCCTCATTTGCCGTGCTGAAGCCCCTCTCCTCACTGACACAATATTTTGTCCGTGTGGTCTCCGTTTATGACGAAGGGAACTCGTTTCCAATAATGGGCAATTTTACGACATGTAAGTACAGAATGACCCAGTCCTAGGCTGCATTAACCGAGGGGTAGAATCCAGATCAGGTGAAATGTTAGGACCTCTTTACAATGTCTTGGTAAGATCTAATTTGGAATATGGCATCCAGTTTTGTTCAACAAAACAGAAAAAAAAGGTGTTGACCTTCTTGAAAGAGCGCAGAAAAGAGAAACAAAGATGATTAGGAGACTGGATGGTGGAACATAGGATGAACAGGTTGCGGGAACTGGGTATGTCTAGTCTAATGAAGAGAAGGACTAAGGGTGATATAGCAATAGCAATAGCACTTAGACTTATATACCGCTTTATAGTGCTTTATAGCCCTCTCACAGTGGTTTACAGAGTCAGCCTCTTGTCCCCAATAATCTGTGTCTTCATTTTACCCACCTCGGAAAGATGAAAGGCTGAGTCAATCTTGAGCAGGTCAGGATTGAACTGCTGGCAATTGGCAGAGTTAACCTGCAGTGCTACATTGTAACCACAGCACCACCATGGCTCTTCCTTCCTTCCTTCCTTCCTTCCCACTTAGCAATAAAGACTTATATACTGCTTTATAGTGCTTTTACAGACCTCTCTAAGCGATTTACAGACTCAGCCTATGGCCCCCAACAATTTTGGGTCCTCATTTTACCCACCTCGGAAGGATGGAAGGCTGAGTCAACCTTGAGCCTGGTGGGATTCGATCTGCCAAATTGCAGTGGGAGTAGCTTGCAGTACTGCACTCTAACCACTGCACCACCGAGGGAGGATATGATGGGAGCCCTCCAGTACTTGAGAAGCTACCAACAGAGAAGAGGGGACTGACTAATTCTCCAAAGCACCTGAAGACAGAAGAAGAAGAAGAAGCCATAGATGGAAACTAACCAGGGAGAGGACCAACCTAGAAATAAGGAGAAATTTCCTGACAGTGGGAACAATTAATGAGCAGAACAATTTGCCTCCAGAAGTTGTGGTTTCTCCATCACTGGAGGTTTTTAAGAAGAGATTGGACAACAATTTGTCTGAAATAGTATAGGATCTCCTGAACAGACGGTTGGACTAGAACAGGGGTGTTAAATTCAAGGCCCGGGAACTGGATCTGGCCTGCGGGGTGCTTAAATCTGGCCCGTGGGGCCGGCCTGGAAATATCACCGGACTGCCCTGCAGTGCCTCTACTGGCCAAAACGGGTCATGGGGGGGCCACGTACCCCCCTGGGAGCCATTTTCAGCCTCCAGCAGCACTCTGCTGGCCAAAAATGGGCCGTGTGGAGGCCCTGCGAGGCCCCTTGTGAGGCCTGCTTTTGGCCTTCCTGGCCTCCAGCAGCACTCTGCCAGCCAAAAACAAGCCACGTGGAGGCCCCACAAAGCCCCTGTGCAGCCAGTTTTTGGCCAGCAGAGTGCTGCACAAGACCCTGGAGGCCCTGCCATGACCTGTTTTCACCAGCAGGAGGTGCGTGTGCCATCTCCCCCTTGGTTCCCGCCCCCCCCGGCCCGCGGAGGAGAACTACAATGCTGATCCGGCCCGCGAAGAAATCTAGTTTGATACCCCTGGACCAACTCTTTATTCTGTTATTTTGATGGGTTTCTTAAAACACGAAGGATCGAAACTTAAGTTCAGTTGCTTTAGGATGACAGCTGGAGTATAATACGAAGTGTAGAAACATTTGGATAGTGTTTAGAATTTGGTTAATTCAAACACCATAGGTGTTTTTACCTTCTTCCAGATCCCTGGTGGGATGAAAGCTGTTGTTTTGTCCTGTTTCTACCTGAAGAAACTTTCTGTTCTTATCCTTTCAGTTTTAAGTTGTGGCTGATAAATACAACAAAATAACCACACTAGATAAAATAACCCTTACTCCCAATAATAAGTGTGAAAAATGAACATAAGTCACTTTTTCCAGTGCCGTTGTAACTTTATATGGACACTGCCTAACTCGAGGACTACCTGTACCTTTTTCCTTTGGAAAATAAAAAATGCATTTTATTTATTAAATTTATATGCTGCCCATCTCATTGTCAGGCGACTCTGGTTTTATCTCTTCTGTTCGAAGTTTTGCAGCATTCATTCAGTGCCAGAAAAATAAACACAGATGGTTGATGCTTCATTTAGCATCTTTATAAACATAATAAGTAGATTTTACAAACCAGTTGTAGATTTCTCCAACTTGGAACAAACTCAGACAGAAACGTGTTGCAAATAACTTCAGTAGCAGAGCTGCAGTCTTCAGCAAGCAAGTTAGTTTCTCTTTTACTTTAGTTCCGCAGGCAAGCAAGAGGAGAGAAGCGGTTTCATTTTCAATAGACAGACTCAGAGCTTCACATAGCTGCAGAGTTGCAGAGCTGAATGCAGAGCCACGCCTAGGCTGCTTTTAGTTTCAGTTTCCAAACAGTCGTTATTGGCTGACTTAGTTGCTATGCCTATTCATTGGCTGATCTTGTTATTATGCTCTATTCCAGTTCATGAATATACTCTGATATCTTTCCTGGGATTTTTCTTTTTTAAGTTTAGACTGTAATTTTGGAATTATTGTTGAATATGTCCAGAGATTTGTCCATCAATCAGAATTGAGCTGGAAGGGACCTTGGAGGTCTTCTAGTCCAGCCCCCTGCTCGCAGGAGACCCTATACCCAGGGGTGGGATTCTATCGGTTCATACCTATTCTCTAGAACCGGTTGTTAACATTCTAAGCAGTTCAGAGAACCGGTTGTTGGAAGAAATTACTGGCCTAATCCTGTAAGGAAGGCAGGAAGGAAACATTCTGGTGTTGCTTACAGAAACTGCCTCTCCGTTAACCCTTATTACATTCTTGGCAGGACTAGTCTTCCTGTCTCAGGAACTTCTCTGGAGTTTTCTTTCCCTCCTTTGCTGGTACTTTGCTTGTGTGGAGTGACCATTCAAAGTTACAATGACAACAGTGACTTATGACTGTTTCTCACACTTACGACTGCTGCAGCATCCCCACAGTCATGAGAGGCCAGGCGAGGAGATGCGTGCCTCGATGTGAGTGATATTGATTTGGCCACACCTAGCCAATAACATGACCACCAAGCCACGCCCACAGAACCAGTTGTTAAAATATTTGAATCCCATCCCTTCCTTATCCAATTTCAGACAAGTGACTGTCCAGTCTCTTCAATTTCTCCTTGACTTACTGCTTCTTTCAACACTTCTCCTGGATTTTCACTTTGTTTGGAAAATGCCAGCTTAGATTGGCCTTGCTAAAATGAAATAATGAGTCTTTAATTTACAGTTGTTCAGTATTACACGCCGGGCCTTCCATTCCAGACAAAATAAAGTTGACTCCTTTGGTGTCTGGAGAAGGTGCTGGTTAAAGAGGCCAAGATTCCCTCACCATCTGCTCTGCCGCAGGTTGGCTGAGATTTTCGGTAGTGGAGAAATGTGAGGCTGAACCTGAGATGGTCTTCCCTTGTTCCTCCCTTTCCCCCCTTCCCCCTCCAGTAAAGGTGCCCCCACCGAGCCAGCTGAAGGTCACCGAGCTCTCCAGAAGTGAGGTCCAACTGGAATGGGAAGCATCCGCAGCTTCTGACGTGGTTCTTTACCAGATCAAATGGAACGTGCTTGGAGAAGACGCAGAACGGGAGGTACGAATCCCATTGAAAGGAATCTGGAGAGGGGGTGTGCTTAAAGGTCTCGAGGATTTTGTAGGACATGTCCATACGTGAATTTTCAACCTGAGCCATCCCTGCAGTTCTTTTTTACAGCCGAATCAAGGAGAATCATCAAGAACACTCCCACCAACACTGATAGAGCAAACCACTTGTATCTAGACAGAGAGCAAAGTCTACTGCTCCCCTTCTAGCCCAGATGATGTCACCTAGTAGAGTCATGAGACGTCTGCAAGAAAACAACCAAGCTCAGAGAGCCCACAATTCTCCTCCCTCCCTCCCTCCCTCCCTCCCTCCCTTCCTTCCTTCCTTCCTTCCTTCCTTCCTTCCTTCCTTCCTTCCTTCCTTCCTTCCTTCTAGCACTGATGATGTTTCCTAGTTGGGTCATGAAATGTCTGTAAGAAAATCAAGCTCAGAGAGCACCAAGGACCCCACAATTCTCCTCCTCCCTCCTCCCCTTCCCCTTTCTCCTTCCCTCCCTCCTTCCCTCCCTCCTGCCTTTCTTCCTTCTTCTAACATTGATGATGTTTCCTAGCTGGGTCATGAAATGTCTGTAAGAAAATCAAGCTCAGAGAGCACCAAGGACCCCACAATTCTCCTCCTCCCTCCTCCCCCTTTCTCCCTCCCTCCCTCCTTTCTTTCTTCCTTCTTCTAGCATTGATGATGTTTCCTAGTTGGGTCATGAAATGTCTGTAAGAAAATCAAGCTCAGAGAGCACCAAGGACCCCACAATTCTCCTTCTCCCCCCCCTCCTCCTCCTCCTCCTTTCCTCCCTTTTAACACTGATGAGGTCACCTGGGTGAGTCATGAAATGTCTGCAAGGAAACCACCAAACTCAGAGAGCACCAAGGACCCTTCAGTAGTCCTCCTCCTCCTCCTTGCCACAAACACCCCTCCCTTCCAGCACTGATGATATTACCTAGTTAGGTGATGAAACATCGTCGGAAGAAAGCCACCGAGCTCAAAGACCACCAAGAACCCCCACAGTCCAACCCTGAGCAAGAAGTATTCTCCTCTATTAATTCCTTTTTAAAATGTCCCACTCCTATAAGAACCTGGAAAAAAAAACCCTGCCCTTGTCACGATAGGAAAATTCAGTAGCATCTTTCTCCTCCTGGGGCCTGGCACACCATTTCAAGATGTCAGACGGCCTGTTTAAAATGCTGGATGCTTCAGAAAGAAGGAACTTATATCATTTGTAGACAGCAGCATTTGCTGGGAGGGGGCAAAAGAGCCTTTCATAGGAGCCCCCCCCTTCAGATAATCCTATTTGCAGAGCTGAGGTTAGGCAGGGGGGGGTTAAACATTCCTCCACACATTCCCCTCTCACTTTATTATATTGTTCCATCTGCTTATTTGATGCGGTCTCTGGAAAGCACCCAGGATCGATTGCAGTCTTTAGCCAAACAAACCATAGGAAATGATTGGCGAAAGTGACAGGTCTAGATTTTTTATTGGAGAATTACCTGTCAGGAAGGGACTTGCTTTCCTTTGATATTTTTTTCCAGTCTAAATTTATACCGCCACAGAAGACCCAATTAAGACATTCTGTTGGTTTTGCTTTTTGCTTTTGAAGTACTAATAAAGAACTACGCAACTAAAACACGGGTGTATCTGTTTTCCCAAATTCATAATCATTGGGTTAGATCAAAAGAACCAGGAGACAATTTAATTCTGAAAAGTTGCAACAGCGAAAGGAAGAACAAACTCAAACCCAGTCCAAGTTCTATTTAAAGTTTGCGAAATGATGAGATGGGTTTTCTGAGTATTTTGGTCTTTCAAACATTCCTGTGGGGATTTGGCTCTTGCGTTTCTCCTGCCATGCCAATCACTTGGTTAGGTAGGTATCCAAAAATACAGTTTCTTAAAAGAATACAGGGAAGTCCTCGACTTACAACCACAAGAGGGGAACCAGCATTTCCATTGTTAAGCCAGGTGCTTGTCACACGAGTCGTTCCCGGTTTACAACATTTTTTTTTTGCCACCGTTGTTAAGGGAATCGTGGTAGTTGTTAATTGAATCATGCAGTCGTTAAGCGAGTCCGGTTTCCGGCATTGAAGCCCCCTGGGAAGGTCACAAATGGTGAGCAACCATCGTGATTACATGTTGGTTGCTAAGTGCCCAAATTTTGAATATGTGGGGATGCTGCAATGGTTGTGTTGGAAGGAAAATCCATCTGGTGGCATTCAGCAGGTTCTGACCAGTTCTGGAGAACTGGTAGCAGAAATTTTGAGTAGTTTGGAGAACCGGCAATTACCACCTCTGACTGGCCCCTTCCCCATCTCTCCTCTGCCTCCTGAGTCCCAGCTGATCGGCTGGGTTGTCTTTGGTTGCCCTGCACAGGACAACGGAGCTGGAAAGCAGGTTAGTGGGGTGAGGATGGAATGGGGATTTTGCAGTATCCTTCCCTTGCCATGCCCACCAAACCGCACCCACCAAGCCATGCCCACAGAACCGGTAGTAAAATTTTTTGAATCACACCATTGATCTGGTTTAGGTCCAAGCCAGGAATAAAATAAAATGGAGGCTGATTGGAAAAAACGTTTAACGATGAACAGAACCAACCAGCAGTTCTGGGTCAGCTGAACAAATGGTTGAATGAGTGGATGGATCTTTATAGGATTCTGTGAGTTTGAAGTGTGAACTGTTCTGGAGGGATGGTACAATGTAGAGAGCTCTGTGTCTTCTGCTAAATGGTAGCGGGTTAATCCTATTATGTCCTAAAGGTTTGTGTCCTGTTCTTCGAATTTGGTTGGAGGAGAATGTAAATTTGAATCCCTTGAAGTTCTTTTGTTTTGCAAATAGCCTGACCCAGTGGTGGGATTCAAAATTTTTTACTATTGGGTCTGTGGGCATGGCTTGGTGGGCATGGCAGGGCAAGGATCCTGCAAAATCCCCATTCCCTCCCCACCCCACTAACCTGCTTTCCAGCTCCGTTCTCCTGTGCAGGGCAACAAAAGGAGACCCAGCTGATCAGCTGGGACTCAATGGGAGGCAGAGAATAAATGGGGGCGGGGCCAGTCAGAGGTGGGATTTGTCGGTTCTCTGAACTACTCAAAATTTCCGCTACTGGTTCTCCAGAACTGGTCAGAACCTGCTGGATACCACCTCTGGGCTGACCCAATCTTTCTTAATGGGCACAAAATATCTGCTGGGGGCTATTAAGAACGACTGAATTTGCCTTCTGTCTTGAAGAGCATGTCTCCGTTTCTCTTTTAGGGAAATATAATATTCTGCCTCCTGGTATTTCTCCCAAATATTTCATTCTTTGGAGGGGAGCTTCCCACAGTCTTAAACGCGAGCAGAGGCCATAAATCCTTTCTTTTGATGCTTTTTGCAACTTTGAAAGGTCGGTAAATGAATGGGTTGCAATTCGAGGATTAACTCTAACCCTTTTAATTTTTTTCCCCCAATTTAATTTTTATAATAACTGGAAATGCAGCTGATTCTCTTTGTTCTTTTCCACAGATATCTGTTCCTGGAAACTTGGCATCTTCCGTTTTGCCTGGTTTGAAAGAAAATACCGAATATAAAATATCCATCCGGGCATACTACAAGGACGGAGCCCAGAGTGATACCATTTCCATTTGGCACAGAATCTGTAAGTGAGCAAGGGAGATACAGCGCCTATAATCTGAACAGCTGGGGTTTGGCTTGTTGTTTCAAGTTGTTAGATGCCACAAAACCATGCCGTGAAAATACTCTTGGTAGTCCTCGTGTTATGGCTACAATGGATCTGCCTATTACGGTTGTAAACTATAATTTTTGTAAAAAAAATTTCCAAGGTTTTTTTTTTTTTTTGCAGTGGTCATTACATGAACAGGGCAGTTGTAAAATGAACACCGCTGTCATTAAGTGAACACGGTGGTCATTAAGCGAACCCATTGTTAATTCTGCTGTGGTTTTGCCCAAAGGCAGAAGTAAATACCGGTTTTGGGCAAAAATGTTATAAATCATGGGTATGTGACCGTGGGATGTTGCAAATGTCTGTAAATGCAGCCATGTTGAAAAAGCATGAAGTGCAGTCATGTGAACACCTGGATGGGCAGAGCAACCATTGAAACTTCAGATCTGGGTTGTAAGTCTCCTTTCTCAGGTAGATTGTAACTTCAAATGGTTGCTAAGCAACCGGTCACAAGTTGGGGACTATCTGTATCAAAATGAAAGTCATAGGTAGTTCTTGACTTATGACCACAATTGAGCCCAAAATTTCTGTTACTAAACAATACAGTTGTTCGGGGAGTGAAACCCAGAGTCCAAGTTTCATTTTTTCCCCAAACCCAAGCACAAAGTCCAGAAGCGGTTTCCAAGAAGAAAGAAAGTTGGATATATTCTTTTCTTCGATTAAAGCCATCCATCTTAGCCATCTCTGCTACTTCCATCAATTTTTCCAGCCATTCATCCTTTTGGGGCATAAAACATTATTGTTGCTGTCAACCTACAGAACAGCAAAGATCCAGAATAATAGCACAATCTTCTCTCTGCCTTGTCTCATACAAAACAGAATCCAGGTGGAGTTATTTTTTTTTAGGGTTTTTTCTTTTGCTTTTCACTTTAACAGAATAACAAAATATCAGAGATCAAAGGGGCCTTGGATTTCTTCTAGTTCAACTGCCTATTCAAGCAGGAAGTCCTATACTATTTCAGACAAATTATTGTCCAATCTCTTCTTAAAAACTTCCAGTGTTGAAACACTCACAGCTTCTGGAGTCAAGCTGTTCCACTGGTTTATTGTTCTCACTGAGATATTTCTCCTTAGTTCTAAGTCACTTCTGTCCTAGGCTAGTTTCCACCCACTGATTCTGGTCCTGCCTTCAGGTGCTTTGGAGAATAGCCTGATCCCCTCTTCTTTGTGGAAACAAACATTGGAAAACTGCTATCATGTCTCCCCTAGTCCTTCTTTTCATTAGACTAGACATACCTACTTCCTGCAACTGTTCTTTATATGTTTTAGCCTCCAGGCCCTTAATCATCATCGTTATTCTTCTCTGCATTCTTTCTAGAGTCTCAACATCTTTTTTATATCATGGAGACCAAAACGGGATTATTGCAGTACACCAAGTGTGGCCTTACCAATGCATTATAGGATGGTATTAACATTTTACATGATCTTACTTCTATCCCCAACTTAGCTGGCATTTCATCTTCTTTAATGGGTCCTTCATCCTAAGGTCATCTACATTCTTTTACAGCTGTCAGGAAATCGGACTTGATGATATCTCTGGGCTTCTCCAACCCTTATACATTCCTATGGTTCATTCTGTGAATCTATGGGAATTCTCTTCGGCTTACATATGCTGCAGATGCAACTCCGGTTTAAAAGCTGCTTTAATTTACTGTGCCGTTAATCCCGAGAAAAGCAATTTCTCTGCATTTCTTCCACACTGTGTTGGGACCAAAGTATTGTTCCTCTAGAGTGCTCAAGAGCCAAAGATACATCTGAGAGATTGTTATGTAGGGTACGAAGTTATTGATAGCTACTAAAGGAGAATATTTGTACCTCTGGGTTGAAATGAGGGGTCCTTGGTGTTCTCTGAGCTTGGTTGTTTCCCCTTGCAGATGTTTCATTACCCAACTAGAGAACATCATCAGTATTAGTAAGGAGTGAGGTTTGATCTCAGTTTATATTCTAGTAGCTTGCCCTTGGGGTGGTCTTAGAGGTTCTTTGGTTGGTCTGTTTACTATTGGCTTCTTTGGCAGTTCCTTGATTGGGGGTATTGTTTACTTGATTGTTGATCTTAGGTTAATCTTGGAGTTAATCTATTTATTTTTATTTTATTTATTTATTTGATTTTTCAATCGCTTACAAGGAATAAGCTTAAACACGAGTAAGAATACAGGAAATAGGTATGGATAAATGGGGACAATAGGACAGGGACAGTAGGCAGGATTGGAATGGGGTGAGGTCAATAGTGGATAGTTTGAGGTTAAAGGAGTGGGGGTTAGAGGATGTAACAACAGAGTCAGGTAGTGCATTCCAGGCATTGACCAATCTGTTGCTGAAGTCGTACTTTCTGCAATCAAGTTTGGAGTGGTTAACATTGAGTTTATATCTGTTGTGTGATCTTGTATTGTTGTGGTTGAAGCTGAAGTAGTCATTGACTGGTAAGGACATGGTAGCAGATAATTTTGTGTACTACGCTTAAGGGCTGATTACAGGTAGGGAGGTGTTTTGGTCTTTTTGGTTTGTTGACTGTCTCTTTTGCATAGTATTGTTTATGTCTATGTGTCATTTGATGGCTAATTTATCAGAGTACCAGACTTTCAGAAATTCCCTAGAATTTTTGGACTTGGCTTGGTTTAGGATGGTCACAGTTTCCCAGCTGACACTATGATTCAATCTGTCCGTATGATGTGATATTAAAGAGTCTTCCTCATGTCTTTTGATCATATCTTTCGTTGGTGTTCATGGACGTGTTCTGTCAGTCTGCTGCCTCTTTTACAACCTTTCATGCCACAGTTGTTAAGTGAATCACTGCTATCGTTAAATTAGTAACATGGTTGAATCTGGCTTCCCCGTTGACTTCGCTTGTCAGACGTTCGCAAAAGGGGATCATGTGACCCCGGGACAATGCAGCCGTCATCAGTACATGCCAGTTGCGAAGCATCCAAATTGTAATAAGTTGGAATGCTGCCACGTTCCTAATTATGAAAAATCAATCTAAGTCACTTTTTTCAGTGCCGTTATAACTTCGAATGGTTGTAAGTGTCAGGATTCCAGCAATCGCTCTAATTAAATCATGATTCTCGAGCCAAACTTCAAAAACTTTCAAAGGATTCATTAGAGGTGACATACTGGCACTGCCCTGTATGAAGCCAACTCTGACATGTCATTTACAGTCCCCTGTGACCCTGTTTCCCCCCTCCTTCCTGGGTGTCTCATCAACCAGATTCTCCAATTGAGACCATTCACAGGCTGGGTGTCACCATTCACGTTCTCCAATTAAATATATTCTCGGGCAAAAACTCTGGTATTTTAGTTACAATCTTTTAAAGATAAGAATTGGAATGTACTCCCGCTTTCAAACTGCTGCACTTACTCTTCCAGATTCCCCCCCCCCTTTTTAATGGCAACTACTAAAACAGGCATAAGGAATGTTTTATGAGTTGACAGTAAGTCAGGGAAGCCACGGTTTGAGGTCTATGGAGATTCTCAATCACCCAGGTCATGGTTGTCCCAAAGGTGCTTTTTCTTTCAAAAGGAAACTGGACTTTTATTATTTTCCTTGAAGACGTTTTGCTTCTAGTCCAAAAAGCGACTGTCAACCCTGAAGATGGCCGAATGTGGCCATTTTGTTTTTTGTAGTTTTCTATAGGGGAGTTTATTTTCTCAGGGTTTCAAGGCTGACACAGCCTGGAGTGAAGGGGCCAGGTAGGGGTGGGGGTGTAGAGATAGCTGGGGTATTGTAGCCAAAATAAAATGCTTTCTCCTGGGAATCAAGGACGTTGGTGCAGGTGTTCGAAGGGTGGAGACTGAGGTCACCTAGCAACTGCACTGTATGCTGATTGGACCATGTGACTGGAGACTCTGGGAGGAAGTGACAAAATTTTACTTTTAATTGGGTGTAAAACCGGCAGGAATTTAGAGCTGGTTTTCCATCAGGAAGGTGCCAATTTGATATGTCCCAATCAAATGTTCTGTGAGGAAATTTCCTGCCTTGGACTTATTATTAAATGGGATCAGTGGTGGGATTCAAATTTTTTTTTACTACTGGTTCTGTGAGCATAGCTTGCTGGGCGTGGCAGGGGAAGGATACTGCAAAATCCCCATTCCCTCCCCACCCCACTAACCTGCTTTCCAGCTCCATTCTCCTGTGCAGGGCAACAAAAGGAGACCCAGCCAATCAGCTGGGACTCCAGAGACAGAGAATAGATGGGGGTGGGGCCAGTCAGAGGTGGGATTTGCCAGTTCTCTGAACTACTCAAAATGTCCGCTACTGGTTCTCCAGAACTGGTCAGAACTTGCTGAATACCACCTCTGAATGGGCTGTATTACTTGGAACCTTGATAGCATCTTCAGTTCTGACACAGTTCTTCAGTCAGAACTGAAGAAGCTTCTCGGATGAGAAGGGAAATGTCTTCAAGGAGAAAAGAAAGAAAAAGCAGCTTTGGGAATTCTGCTTGAGGCTGGTCAAAAGTGATTCTGGTTGCTCGCACCTGGCCATAGCGCTGGAGCTACTTGCTCTGGATGGAATGACCGTTTTAAAGAGGCTTTAACTTGCTATGACAAGCACCTTGGTTGCAACGGCCCTTTGATCCTTGATCAGAGGGATACAAGCAGCTGAATGAGTCCAAAGGGTTGGCTTTACCCTTCACGAAAGAATTTTTTGCAGAAATCAAAGGACAATTTCCAGCCAGCTTCCATCACACAGCAGAAACTGTTTCTTGCTTTTTTATAAGGAGGCGAGGTTAGGAAAAAGCCTTCCGTGACGCTTCTTTCTTAATTTATAGCGCCCAACTAATTGGTCTGCTGGCAGGACATGAAATACTGTCCATTTAATAGGTTTCTCGGTGTCTCTTGTTTAATCAGGATTGACTCCCTCCCTCCCTCCCCATTTTTGTGAGCCTGAAACAAGGAGCTGTTCTAGAACCCACCACCCTGAGACAGCCCTGGTTTGCCAAATCAGCCGCTGTAAATGCCAGGCAAGACAATAGTTACTCTGGTGAAATGAAATGGAAATTAAAGACCAAATTAAAAGGAGATTCAGGTTGAATGCTTTTCCTGACTGTAAGATGCTGTCTTAAAACAGCAAAAGTTTTCAATGGACTGGATGTTTCCTGTTGGGTATAATGGATGCTTGCACTAAGAAAGGGAGGAATAACCCAGGGAGGTTCCTTCCAACCCTCATATCCAACCACTCTAGAGTTTTAATCTGTACTTATAGTGGAAATGTTGAGAAGGCAAAAAAAGAAAGGAAGGAAGGAAGGAAGGAAGGAAGGAAGGAAGGAAGGAAAGAAAAAAGAAAGAAAGAAAGAAAGAAAGAAAGAAAGAAAGAAAGAAAGAAAGAAAGAAAGAAAGAGATTTTGTTCAAATGTTCAGGATTGTAGGAAACAAAACTACAAAAGATTTCCCTGTTTTTTGGATGAATCCATATCATCCAGAATCATATGATTTCTGTGGTACAAAAATCCTGCAGATAGACAGATATATCTTAGATAGATAGATAGATAGATGGATGGATGGATGGATGATAATGATAGATGGTAAGTAGGTAGGTAGGTAGGTAGGTAGGTAAATACATGATAATGATAGAAGAGAGAGAGAGAGAGAGAGGCTATAGAAAGTCTATGCATTTCTGTTTAAAAAGCCAGTTTTTTTAGATGTAAAAAAAATTAGGTCAAGAGAAATCACTGCAGTTCCCCCCCGCACACACACACACACCCCTTTACCGTACCACATGAGCTTTACAGTTCAACTGAAAATCTTAGGAGGAAAAATAACAATTAAAATTAGAATAATGTGACTGCCTAAAGATGCACACTTATAAACTAATACTCTGACAAAGTACCTTTTGATTTTATGACAGCATTCAATCTTCTTCAAACCAGGAACTCTAGATTTGTGGTGTCCAACTTTGGAGATGTTAAGACCTGTGATCTTCAGCTCCCACAATTCTGCTGCAGGTTCTTCAGAACTGGTCAGAACCTGCTGAAGGCCACCTCTGCTTAGATCCATTTGCACCACTTAAAGATACCAGCTGGTCTCACTCATTTCACAGGATATCCTAAGGAAATCATCCAGATTTAAGGAAAGGTCATATGCCCCCCAGAAAGGCGTAAAAGAATCAGTGCCAAGCTTGTATCCTGCCTCTTGGAAGTATACCCCAAAAGGACAGTGCTAAATACCACTAAAGCAGTGAAGGAAGACCCCCTCCCCAGATAGAAAAAGAAACCATGAGGCAGGAAAAAATTCAAATACAATACAAATGATTAAATCACAACAGTAGCTGTTGCTTGTTAAACCAAGTACCAGAACAAATAGATACAGGAACAAGCCAGACTTCTCAAACCAGTTTCTTTTCAGGAACAAAGATTAATCTTTTTCCTTCCAAACAAAGCTGAATAGGGAAAATTATCCCCTCAATAAACACAGGATTAAACATCACCAAGCACAGAATTAAACTTCACCAAAAACCGGTTTTAGACCAAAACTCAGAAAGGGTATATAAAAATCACGTTCGAATGTCAATCTTTCTAGATAGCCAAGAAGAAGTATTTCCAGGGGAGTATTTCCTCCCAACAGCAATGTAAAAAGCTTAAAACAACCCTTCCCCTTTAAAAAAGTATCAAGAAAATAAAACCTCCTTGGAGGCAGTAAGTCTAGACCTACTGCCAAGAATGTCATAAGGGTGGAAAAAACAAAAGGAGATTTCTTCTAATTACTGGTTCTCCAAACTGCTTAGAAAGTTAACAAGGGGTTCTATATAGAATTGGTCAGAACCGGTAGAATCCCACCCCTGCTTGGAGGTCTTCTAGACCAGGGGTCACCAACCTTTTGGACCTCAGGGACCACCAAACTCATAATTTTAAATCCCGCGGACCACTAATATGAATTTTGACCAACGGTGGCTTGCTGATGTTGGTGGGAAAGTCAGTCCCATATTCCAGAGCTGCAGGAGTCACAGGACTGGCCCTCCCCCATGGACTGGAGGAGCTACTCCGGGATGACCAAAGGGCCAGTCCTGTCGCTACTGCAGCTCTGGAATATGGGACCGACTTTCCCACCAATGTCAGCAAGCCACCCTGGGGTGGATTTCCCTCCCCTGCCATTGGTCTTACCTTCAAGTTCCAGCTCCCATGGCTCTACTCAAGGCAAGGTTTGCGTTTGGCCAACGGGTGTGGGGCAGTAGGTGGGCAGGGCCATGTGGGCGGTGCAGCCTTGTGTTCCTCGTAGCCTGGATTAATTGCTTTGGAGGGAGTGCTTTGGGGGAGAACAAAATTTTCTCACAGACCACCGGTAGTCCCCGGCCCACCGGTGGGCGACCTCTGTTCTAGACCAACCTCTGTTCAGGCAAGAGTCCCTATACCATTTCAGACAAATGGTTGTCCAATTTCCTGTTAAAAACTTGCCATGTTGTAACTCCCACAACTTCTGAAGGCAAAACAATTCCACTGATTCGTTGTTCTCACTATCAGGACATTCCTCCTTAGTCCTAGGTTGCTTCTCTCCTTGATCAGTTTCCACCCATGGCTTCTTGTCCTGCCTTCAGGGGCTTTGGAGAATAGCTTGACTCCCTCTTCTTTGGGGCAGCCTCTCAAATATTGGAAGACTGATATCATGTCACATACCCAATTCCAGCAGCCGCTCTCTATATGTTTTAGCCTCCAGTCCCCTGATCTTGATTTTATTCAGCTAAAGTGTGTAGTTTGCTTCTTTCGAAAGAGAACATTCAACAAGCAATAAATTATGGTTTTACATCTCAAAATAAGCATTATTTTCTCCTTTGAAAGGACATCACAGCAATTCAAACCACATCACAGCAACCCTTTGCACCCACGAGTCAACTAACCTTTTCTTCAGCTGAATGAAATCTTGATTTATAGCTCTGTAATTGTCAATTCCCACTAAAACCGTTGGTCATAACAAAAAAAAAAACCATTATCAACTTCTGTTTGGGAAGTCTTTGAAAAATGTCAGAGAGTCTGCCCAAGACTGGATGAAATGTTTTTGCAGAATTGTCTATGAAGATTCTCAGTCATCCAGGTGATGGTTGTCCCAAAAGTGGCTTTTTTTTTCAAAAGGCAACTGGAGTTCCTTTATTTTTCCTTGAAACCATTTCCCTTCTCGCCCAAGCAGCTTCTTCAGTTCTGACTAAATGGTGGAGGATGGAAGCATTTATCTCCCTTGCAGAATTATGATGCAAAATATTTTTATAGTCAGAGTTCCAAGTAATAGACCCATAGCAAGGAAAACTCTGAGACAGGTAGATTCCTCAAATAATAGCGTTATTGGATATACCATATTGGCACAGATCTGGTGAAAACCGACTCTGAAGATTCCCACGGTTTTCAGCTAATTCAAAGTAAACGTTTGTCACTTCCTCAAAACAATCAGTCACATGGTCCAATCATGGTGCTGTCTGGCTATCTGGTGACATCACTCCACCTTCCTCTGACCAGGTGTGGGAATGCCCTTGATTCCCGAGAGAAAGTATTTTATTTTGGCTACAAAATGCCAGCTATCTCAAATCTCCCCTCCTTACCTCTCAGATGGCTTCGGCCAGGGCAGCTTCAGAGTTGACATATAGAATTACTAGCTCGATACCCGTGCTTTGCTACAAAACTATGTGGTCGGGCTTAGTTTTTGGGGAGGAAACTGAGGAAAGAAAAATCCTGCCTCTGCCTATCAGCATCCATCGGTATTCATCTGGCTAGCATCCTATCAGTTGTGTGAGAGAGCTGAGATCCATCTGGAAACTGAAACAGTATTTGCTGCATGAGCAAGAAGGAGACAGCAAGGAACCTGGGCATGGCTTAGCTCAACTGTTCTATACTAAAGCTGCTTGCTGCTGTGAAACTAAAACTGAAACTGAAACTAAAACTGAAACTGAAACTGAAACTAAAACTGAAACTCCTCTCCTCTGCTTGTGTTTTGCATTTGGAAGAAATTTCTTTTCAGGTGGGAAGGGGCAGTAGAACTCCTTAGCATCAGAGCATGTTAATAATAATATACGAAATACTAATGCTCTGATGGTCATTTTGAAAAATCCTTTCTTAGCGAATACCTAGAAGCCAAGAGGAACATATGTGGCAAATTTCAAGTTTGTAGGCTTTACGGTTCTGGAGATTTTGTGATGATGCGTGAGTGGTATTTTGCCTTTATATAGATAGATTCTAAAAATCTGACCCTCGGCAGGAGGCAGTGTGATTTCAAATTTCTTTTCATGGTTTCTTTCAGGAATAAACATGGATATTGAAGGTACTCATTAAAAGCGAAGCTTGTCCAAGGTTGGATCAGCATGGCTGCACTGGGCTGAAATTAATTATAAGAAGGTTCACAGTGAGAGGGTTCTAGAGAACTGATAACATTTCTGATTCTCCCACTTTTTATTTAATTAGGCCTTTTCCAAAGTGGTGAACATACCTATTACTCCTTTGTCCTCTTATTTTCTCCGCAACAACAACTCTGTGAGGTAAGTTGGAGGGTCTGGCCCAAAGTCACCCAGCTGGCTTTCATACCTAAAGCAGGATTAGAACTCACAATCTCCTTGTGATTGGCCCCAAGTTACCCAGCTGGTCTTCATGCTTAAGGCAGGACTAGAACTTACAGTCTCCTGGTGATTGACCCAGCCAGCTTTCATGCCTAAGGCAGGAGTGGAACTTACAGTCCCTTGGTGATTGGCCCAAAGTCACCCAACTGGTTTTCATGTCCAAAGTGGGACTAGAACTCACCATCTCCTGGTTTCTGGCTAGACCAAACTGGCTTTCTTTTGCTAGATTTCTCTGAATAAATCTCTAGTGATTAAAGTTTTAAAGCAAGGATGCCATAGCAACTAGGCATTCTCCAACATGAATATTCTGTAGTGCCAATTGTGCAGAGAAATTATCTCATCGTTGCCTATTTCCTGTTAAGTTTTCATTGGGAAATGAGTTAGCTTGGATCAGACGCCGCACCACATGGTCTCCTAATCTTCCTACATTAACATGGATGACAATCAACTCTTTTGCAGTAGGACTTGGTTTATTCCATTTACTAAAATAGATGGAAATGTGGTTGAGTAGTTCTACGGGAGGCCACTTGAAAGTTTGTCTGTGTTGGGTAAATCTCCTGGAAGCCATTTGAAGGTTTGTCTGTGTTGGGTAGATCTACTGCAGGCCACTTGAAGGTTTGTCTGTGTTGAGTAGATCTACTGGAGGCCACTTGAAGGTTTGTTCATGTTGGGTAGATCTACTGGAGGCCACCTGAAGGTTTGTCTGTGTCCTCAAGGTCACCTGAGTGGTGCAAATGGGTGTGGAGCCTTCTTGGAACTGCTGAAAAGACTGTGTTGTAGGCTGGAGATAGATGGTGTTGTATCCCGCCTCCCCCTCCGTTGAGAGAGGGCTGTTCATTTTTGACCTAAATGGCCTCTTTCACCCCTCTTCCAAACCAGCGATCCTCTCTGTCCAAAATGTGGACTTTGCTGTCTTCAGAAGGGCGCCCTTTGTCCTTTAAACGCAGATGAACTGCTGAATCTAGTCCTGATGGGCTTGTCCTCCTATGTTGTGCCATGCGCTTATGAAGTGGTTGTTTTGTTTCCCTAAGGTTCAGATCTGCACATTTATCAATTCCTTGTACTGCATGTACCGCACATGTTTATTTATTTATCAAACTTTATTTGTCTTATCAAAATATTATCCCACCAGGACAGAGGTATTCCTTCTTCCTGACATAATTCTGTTTTTTTTCTTTTACTTATTTTTGAGCTTCAAAATAGTTTTATGGGTATGCTTTGCAATCAATTCTTGCTAGTAGTTTGAGCCATATTACTTTGAAAACTGTTTCTACCACCTGGATGGAAATATATGTAGTATAAATAAATTAAACCAACTGGAAAACTCCCTGTGGTGGGAGAAGAAGGGAGGGAGAAGTTTTGGATTTATTGAGCTAGCAAGCTTGTGAAGGACTCTGCATGTGTGTTTTGAGTGTTTATTACAGTGGTTACAAAACAGAAGTATTGACATTTAAAAATAAATGATGCTAGCTTCAGAGGTGTTCTTCTGAAAAAAAAAGTACACAAAAGTTCCAGCTACTTGGAGATGACTAACATACCTACTGTATGTAATTGGATTTTCAAAGTTTGGGGTAGAGAATGAATTTAGGCTGCAAGGAGAGCCAATCAGTTGATCCTAAAGTAAATCAACCCTGATTGTCCTTTGGAAGGGCAGATCCTGGAACTGAAGTTTAAATACATTGGTCACCAAATGAAAAAAGAGGAATTAATGCAGAAGGCCCTGATGCTGGAAAAGATGGAAGGCTGCCGCTGAAAAGCATCCGGAAGCTCCAGCGGGTGCAAAATGCAGCAACCCGGTATGGTTTTGTGCAGACTTTGGTGTATACATGTATCACCTCTCCTGCGGGAACTACAGTTGTGGTATTCTACCGGTTCGACCCGGTTCAAGTGAACCAGTTGTAAAAAATGCTACCGGTTTGGCCGAACTGGTAGTAAAAAAATGCTACTGATACTTCAGCTGAAGTGGAATTTCTGATGATCAACAGCGCCGCGCGATTTAGATTAGCTAGAAAGCAGGAAATCATTGCCTTCTAGCGAATCTAAATCACGCGGCACAGCTGATTCCTCCCTTCCCTGAAGCCCAGTAGGCAAAAACGGGGCACGGTGTGTGTGTGTGTGTGTGTGTGTGTGTGCTACAAAAGGGGAAAAAACCCACATAGCCACTCCCACCTTGCCACACCTACAGAACCAGTAGTAAAAAAATTTGAATCCCACCACTGGGGAACTGCATTGGTTGCCAATTTGCTTCTGGGTGCAATTCAAGGTGCTGGTTGTCCCCTTTAAAGCTCTTCATGGCTTGGGACCAGGTTATCTGAGGGACTGTCTCTTGCCGGTCACATCTACCCGACCCACCAGAGTAGGGACTCCGGGAATGTTGTGGGTCCCATGTCCTAGGGAGATATACCTGGCGGGACCCAGAAGAAGGGCCTTCTCCATGGTGTCTCCCTCTCTCTGGAACATCATCCCCGCTCCCAGAGATTAGACTGGCCCCCATTCTGACACTGTTTTGGAGGGTCCTGAAGACGTTGTCCTGCCAGCGAGCCTGGGGAACCCAGAGCGGGATGGAGCCCATGAAATGGCTGGTATGAATGTGGGTTGTCTCCGGGGTGTGGGTTATTATTTTATTTTTTATTTTTTAAAGTTCTTTTATAGGGT
Source organism: Pseudonaja textilis (assembly GCF_049901715.1). Classification (NCBI taxonomy): domain Eukaryota; kingdom Metazoa; phylum Chordata; class Lepidosauria; order Squamata; family Elapidae; genus Pseudonaja; species Pseudonaja textilis. Next base: position 8,242,304 of record NC_141992.1, on the reverse strand, counting down.
GTTTTATATCCTTGTAAGTTGCCATGTGCGAGTAGGCGGCAATATAAATTTTCTAAATAAGTAAATAAATAAAAAAAGGAGAAAGGGACGGAAGAGAATGAGATGGTTAGATAGTGTTATCATTGCAAGGGGACATGAATTTGGGCAAATCCTGGTAGACAGTGGAGGACAGGGAGCCTGGCAATCTGTGATCCGTTGGGTCGTGAGGAATTGGACAAGACCAACAACGAGAGAATGGATGTTTGCAAAATGCAAACAGAGTCTCCTAGCTTTTATTGTATTTATTTATTATTACATTTTTATGTCACCCATTTTCCCTACAAGGTGACTCTGGACAATGAACAGGTTATAAAAAGATAAAAGAGAAAAATAATAAATATATTGAAAAATATGCAAATTTTAAAATTTAAACTATACAAGTAGTCCTCAACTTGGAACCACAACTAAGCCAAAAGTTTTGTTGCTAAGCTAAGCTCCTAGCCACTCTATGCATAGGAGAACATGAATAGCACAGCTGGAACAGATTAGGGACATTATCCAGCATTGTATGTTGCATGGTGACCCACCAGAGACACCTAGAAAGTTCTCAATAGGAAACCAATCTTTCTCTTTCACAGTTTCTATGTATCTGGTAGCCAACCTAGAACTAAGATCCAGCCTAGATCCAATTAAATCCAACCTAGAACTAAGAAGAAATGTATTGACAGTAAAACAATTAATCAGTGGAACTGCTTGCTTTCAGATGTGGGTGCTCTATCGCTGGAGGCTTTCAAGAAGAGATTGGACACTGTCATGCCCCTGTTGGAATCTGATTCCGAGGGGGAGGTGGAACAGCTGACAGGGAGTGGGAGTGTGGGCCCCGTGGCTGTGGAGGGAACTGGGGAAGGGCATGGTCTAGCTGGGCATTAATAGGAAGGCCCAGGCCCACCCTCTCTTCATCCTAGGGCACGTAGGGAGGAACGGATAAGGGAGCAATATGAGTTGTGTGGTTTATGGCGGAGGAAAGGGCCCTGATCCCCTTCATTGGATGCAGCTGGGAAGACTTAAGTTTAAAAGGGAAAACTGAGCACAGCAAAGTTGCTGGAAGCAAAACATGAAATTATTCTGGTTTGTCAAGTCTTATCTGAGTTCTGGGTCCTCCCAAGTGTGTTTCTTTATTTTTTGAAGTCTTCAATTTCTTACCCTGCCCTGTCACGTTAATTTCTGCAGTATGGTTTGTGTTGGTTTTTATTTATAATTTATATGTACTTTGAGTTCGGAGGGAACTTCTTCCCTTTGAAAACTGTTTTTGGGAGAGTTTTTTTCTCCAGTCGATGATAACTGGACATTGGGGGCCAAGTTAGCTGTATTAAAGGGCTTTTCCCTATTTTTGTGACTTTGTTGCTTTTGTGCCACGCCCCGGGTCATCACAGACACCCATTTGTCCAGAATGGAATAAGGGACTAGAAGTCCCTTACAACTCTATTATTCTGTATTCTAGTACATAGAATTACACTGCCATCTGCCTGAAGGCTAGTGGCCATTAACGAACATATTCCACAGAAATTGATCTGGTCTCCTGTCAAAGCCACTTACACCAGGAGCCCACACCACATCTTGGGGCAGCATATTCCACAAACTGATGCATCGATGATGTTACTTAGTTTGGTAATGAAACGTCTGCTAGAAAACCTCCAAGCTCAGAGAGCAACAAGGACCCACATTTCATGTGACAAGTCACATGAAAAACAAGTTTCCTTCTATGCACTTAAAAACTTTTTCTAGACAGCTGGATTTGTTGGCCTCTAGTTTTGCTATTGTGGGAAACGAGAAAGATTGCTTCCTGTTCACAAATATCTTTGCCGTCTATTGCCAGTATTTTCACCCTAAGCTCCAATCAGATCTAAGCAAGTTTTCTCTAAGCTAAAGAGCCCCCACTGTTACATCCTCTCCTCCTACAGAAGATGTCCAAGATGTAGAAGGAACTGAATCACTGTCTCCACCTCCACATTTCCCATCTGGGAAGGGGGAGGCCGGGGAGGGAAATATATCCACTTTTTATTTATGTTTCTGAATTTAAAAGAAAGAGGTGAAGAACCTTACTAGCCTGCATCAGAGGTGATATTCAGACAGTTCTGACCAATTCTGGAGAACCGGTAGCGGACATTTTGAGTAGTTTGAAGAACCGGCAAATCCCACCTCTGACTGGCCCCACCCCCCTCTATTCTCTGCCTCCCAAGTCCCAGCTGATTGGCTGGGTCTTCTTTGGTTGCCCTGCGCAGGACAACGAAGCGGGAAAGCAGGTTAGAGGAGTGGGGAGGGAATGGAGATTTTGCAGTATCCTTCCCCTGCCACGCCCACCAAGCCACGCCCACAGAACCAGTAGTAAAAAAAATTGAATCCCATTATTGGCCTGAATGGCATCTCAAATATACTACCATGTTTCTCATATAATAAGGCTGGGTCTTATTTTTTTTTGAGCCCTGAAAAAATGGCTAGGTCGTCTTTTCGGGGGTGACTTAATTCCCCCCCTTGCACCTTCGGGCGGGCGGGCAGCAATGGCTTGGATGTTGACCTCAGCATTGGTGGGGCACTTCGTATCGGGGTCAACGCAAGCAACACCATATCTTGGTGTGCAACAAAAGTACTTCCTAACGGCAAGCCCCCCCACCATCCTGCCCCCCCATTTTGCATGTTTTAATATAGGCCTTAATTTGGGGGGAAGGGCTTAATTTCATTTCATGCCTATAAAACATGCTGGGACTTCCTATTGGGGGAGGCTGTATTGTTGGAGAAACAGGGTACCTAAGGAGAATGGACATCAAATTCTTTTGCAGAAGGTTGGGACACCTATTGAACTTTTCGTATAGTTGAATTTAACAAAATGAAATTCAATGGAGAAAAATGTAAGGCTTTACATATAGGTAAGAAAAAGCAAACATATAAGTATATATTAGGTGGAACCTGCCTCAATAGCAGAAAGTATGAGAGAGATCTTGGACAGAGGTGGGATTCAGCAGGTTCTGACCAGTTCTGAAGAACCAGTAGCAGAATTTTGAGTAGTTCGGAGAACCAGCAAATCCCACCTCTGACTGGAGATTTTACAGTATCCTTCTCCAGCCACGCCCATCAAGCCACGCCCACAGAACTGGTAGTAAAAATTTTTGAATCCCACCACTGATCTTGGACAATCACTTAAGTATGAGCTAACTGTGTGCGGCAGCAGCCAAAAAAAAAACCCCCCAGCACAATCCTAGGTTGCATTAACAGAAAGATAGAATCAAGAACACGTCACTACCGCTTTATAAAGCCTTAGTATAAAACCACACTTAGAATACTGAATCCAGTTTTGGTTACCACATTATAAAAAAGATGTTGAGAGTCTGGAAAGAGTGCAGAAAAGAGCCTCAAAGATGGTTAGGTGACTGGAGGCTAAACCATATAAAAAACAGTTGCAGGAATTGGGTATATTTAGTTTAGCGAAAAGAAGGACTAGGGGTGACAGGATAGCAGTCTTCCAATATTTGAGAGGCTGCCACAAAGAAGGGGGTGTGTGTCAATCTATTTTCCAAAGCACCTGAAGGCAAGATAAGAAGCAACAGATGGAAACTAATCAAGGAGAGAAGCAACCTGGAACTAAGGATAAATTTCATGACAGTAAGAACAATTAACCAGTGGAACATCTTGCCTCTGGAAGTTGTGAATTCTCCAACACCGGAAGTTTTTAAGAAGAGCTTGGACAACCATTTGTTTGAAATGGCATAGGCTCTCCTGCATTGGATTAGAAAACCTCTAAAGTCTCTTCTGAGTTATTCTGTATTCATACTTTAGAGATTAAACAAATTCTCTCAAAGAAAAAAAAAGCTACTAGGAGCATCTATTAAAAACACACACATTCAAAATGTTAGGAACATAGGCATTTGAGTCAAATTTTGCTGCTGACATAACTTGTGGGCCTCCTATGTGGTAGTAGAATGAGTAGATCAGTTGCAATCCTTTGCTTCTCCGTGGTGTCTTGGAAAGCATCCGTGGCCTGGAGGAAAATACGCTCGGTAAACTTTTGGTTTAGCTCCAGTGAAACAGAAACTTCGCAACCAAAAGGAGAGGGACCATTCAGGTTCCACACAACAATCTGAGATTTCTCTCGGCTCTGCTGAAAAACCCCCCAAAAGAGAAAACACCGATGTTTCTATTGTGGGTACATATTATCCGAATGAAATATCTCCCCTTGGGAAGAGCGATGGCCTTGTCTGAAATTGAAAGTGTAATGGCCATCTTTTCCAAAATTAGATCTAAAAACATTTCGGTTCATTGTCCAATTGGATGCAATTTGCTACCCAAGGATTTGTTGTTGTTGTTCAGTTGCTAAGTCATGTCTGACTCTTTGTGACCCCATGGACTTCAGCGTGTTCTCTATTGTCTCCCAGAGTTTTCCTAAATTCATGCTCAATGTGTTGATAACTCTATCTAAACATCTCATCCACTACCTGTTGTTCTGACCTCGGCTTCCCCCAAAAGCACTAAGCAGACTCTTTGTCCCAGCAAAACCCCTTTTATTAAACGAAGGTGAATTTCTTGCATTCACTTTCAGCCAAAGGCCTGGCAAACAGTCTTTCAAGGGTGTAATGAGGAGCACAGACCTTATCTAGCCTGGAGAGCTGCCAAGTAAATATTTTCAACCGCAGTGCTGACAAGGAAGGGCTCGGCACAGAGTCTCCGAGATGCACAGACAGATCTTCACACTGCTGCAATGAACGAATTGTTTCCTGCAAAAGCCCCCTCCCCTTTTGCTCCTTTTTAAATCCCTATGGGAGAAGCCATTTACCATCAACCCGTGGTTTTACTCCGACGTCGACCCTTAGTTCGTAATTGTTCTTTTCTTGTGGCAGCTCTGCGCATGCGCAGGCTGGGAACCAGCTCCAGCTGCTCCTCTGCCTTACTGCTGTCCGACTCCAAAGGCAGCTGACAACTGCCAGACTGCCCTGGCCCCATCTCTGCCTCTGACACAGAGCCCTTGTCTGAGCCTTCCTCAGCCTCCAGGACTGGCCTAGGTTCCTCCCCAACCTCCTCACTGTCCGACTCTACTGCCAGCTCTACTAGTTACAACACTACCACTCTCTTCTCCTCTTGTCCTCCATCTTCCCCAACATTGGGGTCTTTTCCGATGAATGGCTAAAATATTTCAGCTTTAACATCTGTCCTTCCAAAAAACAGCCAGGGTTGATTTCCTTTAGGATCGATTGATTGGATCTCCTTGCAGTTCAAGGGAGTCTTCTCCAGCACTGCTATTGGGAAGCACACCCAAGTATGGAATTGTTCAAGTAGACAATTGCAATGTAGTTTTAATGTTTTGAGGCTGTCAGAAGAATAAGAACTTTGTAGAGGAGGAGGAGGAGGAGGAGGAGGAGGAGGAGGAGGAGGAGGAGGAGGAGGAGGAGGAGGAGGAGGAGGAGGAGATAATTTAATGGTCTTATGTGGCAGGAATCACATTCAATTTTTTTCCTCACTTCCAAATGTAGACTTAATTGATGGAACAGAACGTCTCCCATTTTTTTAAGGGCAGTCTTAAATATTTACCTCCAAGTCATTCCTGGACTGTTTCCCTGTTTATGTGATTCAGCTAACCATTTTGCTGAATTGTTTTTTGTTTATGATGCTTCAGCTGCTATATTCATTTTTATTTTCTATTAGGGTTTTTTTATTGTTTTGATCTATTTGATTGTAATCTGCCCAGAATCACTTATGTGAAATTGGGCGGATATATATAAATCAAACAAACAAGCGAAGCAAATTCCCTATTTTCACCTTAAAAACCGAACTGGTATTCAAGCTACTATAGCTGACTTAGAAAATCGTCTCCATGGGACATATAGAATTGAACTAATGATTGTTTGAAAAAAAAAAAACTGTGAATGAGAGTTTGTGGCAAATTCAGAATCCTTTTTTGCTTTCATTCTGGATCTGCCAGTAGCTCTGTTTCTCCTGCTTTCAACGCAGGTATTCCCGAACTTACAACCATTCATTTAGTGAATATTCAAAGTTTCAACAAAGAAAAGTGAGGTAGGATCATTTTTCACACTTACAACCATGGCAGCATCTCCATTTTGATCACGTGATCAAAATTCGGACGCTTGGCAACTGGTTCATTTTTATGACAATTGCAGTGTCCCAGAGTTATGTGATCCCCTTTTGCAGCCTTCTGACAAGCAAAGTCAATGGAGAAGCCAGGTTCACTTAACAGCTGCATTACTAACTTAACGACTGCATGATTCACTTAACAACTGTGGCAAGAAAGGTGGTAAATGTTGTGGTTTGCTGGCAGCCTGTGCAGATGGCAGCAAAATCGGACAGTGGGGAAGAACGGGAACCAGTCCGGGAGTCTGGAAAGGACTTAGATGAGGATCCTGCGTCCAATGTGGAGATGGGGCCAGGACCATCTGGGAGTTGTGTACTGACTCCGGAGCCTCCAGAGTCTGGCAGCAGCAAGGCAGAGGACCCCGGGGAGCCTGTTCCCAGTGCGTATGTGCGTAGAGCTGCTAGAAGGCGAGAGCAGCTGAAACAAAAGGGGCGACTCGGGAGTAAGGCTGGGAGTGATTGCTCCTCCCATAATCTATAATGGACAGGCAAAGGTGAAGAAATCTTTGCAGGAAGCAAAGTCATTCATTGTGTTCGGATTAAACCTTGAAGCCCTGTGTGGACTTTGTACTTCGATCAGTTTTTTACAGTTCATTTGGAACTTTAATTGTTGACAGCACTTCAAAGGAGAGAAAGATGGGTGCTTATCTCGAAGGACAGTTTGGGACTCATTACAGGCTGGGAATGAACATAATTCCCAGAGTTGAAACAAAACTAAAGTTGTTTTAACTAAGCATGTGCTTAATTATGGTCTCGGAAGCCTTGGTCAGAACAGTAAAATCAGGCAAAACTGTAGGAGATGGCCTGGGGAGGGGGACAAACATGTCATCAGTCTTGAATCCCTTTGTGCCCACAACAGATCCAAGTCCAGCCCACCATGAATTTCATTGGCTCTTATCTACCACCAATTTGCTTTAACTGTTAGTACTATTCAGATTCTTTTTTTAAAAAAAAATTATTGGTTTTTTAGACGAACATAGACAAACAAAACATAAAAACATCAAGCCATCTTCCATATATATACATAACAGTGTGCCGGTTGGTTTACAAATTGTTTTGTGCTTCCATTTTCGTAGTCTTCAATTACAATTACATTGTATATATTCTCATATTTTCAATCAAGTACTAAATACATTAATATTTGAAGAAGGGGGATTTGAGGTATAGGTAATCCTCGACTTATGACCCACCATGGAGTCCAAAATTTTGGTTGCTGATTGAGACGGTTAAGTGAGTTTTGCTCCATTTGGCCAACTTCCTCGCCACAGTTCAGTGGTTCACACTGCAGTTGTTCAGTTAGTCACACGGTTGTTAAATGGATCTGCCCCCCCCCCCCATTGGCTTCACTTCTCAGAAGGTTGCAACCGTCATAAATATGAGTCAGTTGCCAAGTGTCCGAATATTGATCACACAGGGATGCTGCAACAACCATAAGCATGAAAAAAACAGCCATGATACTTTTTTCAGGGCTGTTGTCAGGGGTGGAGTTCAAAAATCCCAGCAACCGGTTCACCGCCCGGTTGCTAAGTGGCTGTGGCCATGGTGGGCATAGCCTACCAGAACTTCCTGTTTCCGGCTTCCAGTGGGCCTGCAGACCCCGGGGGAGGCTGTTTTCACACTCCCAAGGGTCCAGAGGCCATCCCTGGACCTCTGAGAGGATGAAAACAGACTCCGCCAGCCTCTGGAGGCCCCCTGGAAGCCGGAAACAGGCCCGTTTCTGGACTTCCAGAAGGCCCATTTTTCCCCCTCCCAGAGCCTCCGCGTAGACCCTGCACTTACCCCCATTGAAAATGGGCCCTGTGGAGACTCCTGGGAGGGGAAGGGCAGGAGGGGAGGGGACGGCCCAGCCAGTCGGTTGAAATAGCGGTTCGGCAAACCAGCTGTAACTGTAACATCTGGTTCACTCGAACCAGTCCAAACCATTCCAACCCTCAACCTTCCCCGGCTGTTTTAATGTTAGTCACTAAATGAATGGTTGTAAATCGGGGATTACCTGTACTATGTTCAACCTTCGTGCCATTTTTTTTTATAATTTTTTTTTTTATTTTAACAACAAGACAACATAAACATACCACAAAAAAACATAAAAATATCCTCCTTCTTGCCATTTTTGCGCTGGTATTCTCCTAATTCAAATCTGTTGGTCTTGTTCATTTAAAAAATAAAAATAAATAAATATATATATATAGATAAATCATTATTTCATGTTCTCTCCTTGCTTTAGAATCTAACAGGGCAATCATGTTTTAATGGAAAGCTCTACGATTGATGGATGGATGGATGGATTATATGCCATCAACATAGATAGATTTGCTTCATGATAATCTGGGTAAAATAAAATATTTTTTAAAATATTTGTGTTTTTTTTAATTTGCAGAGGCATTTCCACTTCTCCTGTCTGCATGCCTCAGTTTCTCCCCTGCCCTATTTCATACAAGAGCCTCATATTTTGGTCCCATATCAGCCCATATCAGTTTATTGCTCTTTTCCTGAATTTATTTGGAAATCATCCCCGCTGCCACAATGGTGGTGATGATCGAATTTATTCCCCACCTTTCTGCTTTTTTATGGCTGACTTCCAACCTCAAGACAAAATGCAAACTATAAAGCAGGAGCATAAAATTCATGTAATTACCATAAAAATTATTATCAGTATAATTAAAATCAGAAGAGCTACCAGAACAGAAGTCCCTGTCCAGAATGCCAGAGAGCTGAGTTTCTGGCTGTGCAAAATCCCAGTGTTCCTTCTCTGAATATTTTTGGGGTGTGTGTGTGTGTGTGTTTAATCACTTTCTTATTTGACATTCTTCAGTCCTTGCAAAATCCTTTTCTATTTTCCAAGGTTCCGGAGGGAGCTCGTAACATTATCCAAGAGAGTATAAATTCTGTTTCACATTTTCCGTGGGGTTATTTTTAATCACTATTGCATCAATAAAAATGATTTGTATTATTTATCCGGGTCTGGATGTCTTACTGGCTGCACGGTTAATCAGCAAATGTATATTGTCTCCAAACAGATAATGGAATTGGGTCTTTGGCCAAAGATCTCTATGGATGGAGATTAGTAAGAAATACTCTTAAAATTAATTTCCTACAACTGGAAAACGTAGCAATTTCAACCATAGAGGGACAGTGGGAAGGGTAAAAGGGGAATTGCAGAAGGCTTAGGATAAATGAAGGGTTTGTGTCAGATATGAAGAAACCAAACATACATATTAAGTTCTAAATAAGCTGATTTATTACTCATGCCTGTATCCAAAAATCTAGTTAACTAATGGCCATTCTAAATCAGCACTATGGAGAGTCCTCAACTTACAACAGTTCGTTTAATGACTGTTCGAATTTACAATGGCACTAAAAAGAGTGACTTATCACAATTTTTCACACTTATGACCATTTCAGCATCCCCATGGTCATTGATCAGAATTCACTTGACAACTGACTTCTATTCCCCACCATCCAGTCAGAACTGAAGAAGCTTCTTGGATCAGAAGCAAAACATCTCCAACACCCCCCCCCCCTCCAGAAAGTCCAGTTGCCTCTTGAAAAAGGCACCTTTGGGACAACCATGACTGAGAATCTCCATAGACAAGTGACTCATATTTATGACGGTTATAGTGTCCTCAGTCATGTAATCCCCCTTTGCAACCTTCTGACAAGCAAAATCCAATGTGGAAGACAGATTGACTTAACAAGCGTGTTACTAACTTAACATCTGCAGCGATTTACTTAACAGCTGTTTGCAAGAAAAGTTGTAAAATGGAGAATACTCACTTAACAAATGTCTCACCGAGGAACAGAAATTTGGGGCTCAATTGTGGTCGTACGTTGTATTTAAGATTTAATGGAATTCAAGAGGGGTTGGCTTAAGGTTGTTTGTGGGAACGTAATGACTCCAAGCTAATACCTCTCTTGACCCCACCCCCAGGCTTTGCCTATCCTTCTTGTACAGCTCAGTTGCTCTCCTGGATTTTCTTCCTTTTCAGCTGCCAAGAACCCACCCACCAATCTCTATGTGGATTCGGAGACCCCCAGCAGCCTTCGGGTTCACTGGACTCCTCCGGATGCTGCAGTTCAGCACTACAGAATCAGCTACAGTTCAGAACGGAGTCACAGCAAGCAGCAGGAAATGGTATGCAGGATGGACAGGCAAGACCCAATTCCCATCACATGGGTTCAGTGTCTGGTATTTAATGGAAGTCTAGATTTAGATGGAAAATATCTGCGGGCAAAATCATAGAGAACTCTAGCAATGAGAGCTATGCGTGGTGAATTGCTGGTTTGCCTGCTTGCTTGCCTGCTTAATTCCTTCCTTCCTTCCTTCCTTCCTTCCTTCCTTCCTTCCTTCCTATGCTCACTCCCTACCTTCATCCCTCCTTCTTTCCTTTCTTCTCCACTTTCACCCTCCCATCCTCCCTCTTTCCTTCGTAAAAAAATCTTCCTTCCTTCCCTCCTTCCTATGCTCACTCCCTACCTTCATCCCTCCTTCTTTCCTTTCTTCTCCACTTTCACCCTCCCATCCTCCCTCTTTCCTTCCTAAAAAAATCTTCCTTCCTTCCTTCCTTCCTTCCTTCCTTCCTTCCTTCCTTCCTTCCTTCCTTCTTCCTTCCTTCCTTCCTCCTTCCTATGCTCCTCCCTACCTTCATCTCCCCTTCTTTCCTTTCTTCTCCACTTTCACCCTCCCATCCTCCCTCTTTCCTTCCTAAAAATCTTCCTTCCTTCCTTCCTTCCTTCCTTCCTTCCTTCCTTCCTTCCTTCCTATGCTCACTCCCTACCTTCATCCCTCCTTCTTTCCTTTCTTCTCCACTTTCACCCTCCCATCCTCCCTCTTTCCTTCCTAAAAAGTCTTCCTTCCTTCCTTCCTTCCTTCCTTCCTTCCTTCCTTCCTTCCTTCCTTCCTTCCTTCCTTCCTTCCTTCCTTCCTTCCTTCCTTCCTTCCTTCTGTACAGCTCCCTGTTTTACTTGTGTGACTCTGGGTAGTTTACAATAATTAACACATCAATAAAAAACAACAAAACGCAAGTAAAATAAGACAAAATACATAAAAGCATATTAAAATCATAACACATTAGCTGAGTTACCAGAAAAACCCACAGCATAACCATTCAATGGACTCTGCACCACAACTGGATGGCAAAACTGTGTCTTCAAAGCTTTCTGTAAGGTGAATGGGATCAGGACCAATCTAAACTCTGCTTAATTTCTGGTTAGCAGAGGGATAGAATCAAGATCCTGTGAAGTGTTAATATCACTTTTATAATGCCTCAGTAAAACCACATTTCATCCAGGTTCAACCTATTCTGCAAAGCAACGGAACTTTGAACAGTCACTAAATGAATGCTTGTAAGTCTGAGACTACCTGTATTAATGAACGTAAGTTATTAAAGTGGAAATACAGCCTCCATTCTATATTTTTAAGACACGTTTTTTAAAAAAGTGTCTTTTTCGATGGGCTTCCATTTTCTTTCCATCACAGATAAGAAAAAATAAATAAACAGAGAGATACAGATTCAAGGTCAACCCCTAGATTTTATAACTGAAGAAAATTTTTAAAATAGTTCTCCCAATCTCATCTCTTACTGAGCTGACTTGATAGCATAATAAATTTCAATCAAGGAGAATTGGATTCCAATTTCTGGATAACAGTTACCCTTGCTGGGGGATTATGGATCAGACACAGTGTCTCAACTAAACTACTTCACAAATTGGCTTGTGCCAGAAACAGGAGTATGGGTAGTTCCCTGATAAAATTTTATATAAGAAGTCTATTCAACTTGCAACCCTTTCATTTAGTGATATTTTGAAGTTCGGTTGACACTGAAAAGAGTGACATAGAACAGTCCTCATACTTATGGCCCTGTGGTCATGTGATCCAAATTTGGGCATTTTAGCATGTATTTACAATGACTGTGTCAACTCAAAAATATTTCTCTGGTATTTTAGAGTTGACAGCAGAAAGGGAGCTGGGGATGTAGTACATTCCTTAAATGCTTTCCATAGATAATGGCTAGGCTGCTGAAGCTTCTGGCACGCAAGATTATTACTGGAGAGCATGATTGACGACTCTTGGCTATGGATATGTCCCATTGGAGAATATACATCCAGGAGGTGGGGGACGACCAGGGTCAAGGGTGAAATGAATGATGTGTCTCAGAGTCAGCTGCACCCAGGTAGCGCCGGCATGTTCACTCCTAATAAATCTTTCGTTGTTTTTTTTTAAACTCTGAGAGATGGAGCTAGACACTCATGATTTGAATGGAGGTAGATACCGGAGCCCTGACAGGCTGCAGTGTCCTCGGGTTATGCAATCTTTGTGGCCTTCCCAGCTGGCTTCCAGCAAGCAAAGTCAATGGGGGATTTGCATAACAATCAGATGATTCACAACTGCAGTGATTCACTTAACAACCATGGCAGTAAAGATGGTGAAATTGGCACTTAATAAGTGCCTTGCTTAGCAACAGAAATTCTCATCCCAATTGCAGTCGGACACTGGGGATTAGCAGTACTGAGGAATCCGAGGTCTGTTGGAACTTAGCATTTGTCATTTGCAATCATTACAATTGGAGCATTAAAATGTGCTTGAAGAAAAAAGTGACATTTCCAAGAGTTACCAGTTCTTTGGGGTCATAACAGATAACAGATAATCAGAGTTGGAAGGGACCTTGTAGGTCATCTAGTCCAACCCCTTGCCCAAGCAGGAGACCCTACACCATTTCTGACAAATGGCAGTCCAGTCTCTTCTTGAAAGTCTCAAGTGATGAAGCTCCCACAACTTCCGAGGGCAACTTTTGTTCCATGGGTTGATTGTTCTCACTGTCAGAAAGTTTCTCCTTATTTCCAGGTTAAATCTCTCCTTGTTCAGTTTCCATCCATTATTCGTTGTCTGGCCTACAGGCGCTTTGGCAAATAGCTTCACCCCCTCCTCTCTGTGGCAGCCCCTCAGATATTGGAAGACTGTTATAATGTCTCCCCTGGTCCTTCTCTTCCCTAAACTAGCCAGGCCCAGTTCCTGCAACCATTTTTCATTTCTCCAATCCCCTAATCATCCTGGTTGCTCTTCTCTGCTCTTTTTCTAGAGCCTCAACATCTTTTTATAGTGTGGTGACCAAAACTGGATGCAGTACTCTAGGTGTGGTCTTACTAAGGCTGAGGTCCTTGGTGCTCTCTGAGCTGGGTGGTTTTCTTGCAGACATTTCATTACCCAAATAGGTAACATCTTCAGTGATAGAAGGGAGGGAGGGAGGAAGGAGGAGGAGGAGGGGGAGGACTGAGGGGTTCTTGGTGCTCTCTGAGATTAATGCAGATATCTCATTGCCACACTATGTAACAGCATCAATGCTAATTATAGGGAGCCCCCAACTTACAAGTACAACTGAGCCCAGGATTTCCCTTGCTAAGTGAGAAATTTGTTAAGTGAGTTTTACCGCATTTTGAGACTTTTCTTGCCACAGGTGTTCAATGAATCACTGCAGTTGTTAAATTAGTAACACCGCCGTTAAGTGAATCTGGCTACCCCATTGACTTTAGTTGTCAGAAGGTTGCAAAAGTTGATCACATGACCCCGGGAAACTGCAACCGTCATAAATATGAACCAATTGACAAGCATCTGAATGTAAATTGCATGATCATGGGGTTGCTGCAACGGTCATAAGTGTGAAAAATGGACATAAATCCCTTTTTTTTCTTTTTCCCCAAAAGTTTTATTCAATGTTCACATATTACAGAAAAATATATACTATATGTATATATATATATATTTTTTCAGTGAACAGCATGATTCCAAGTTAACACATTTCCATTACAAACCTGATTTTCATTTCCTATTCATCTTTCACATTTAATGACTTATCTTAATCTTGCTTTATATCTTTTCTTTAATTTTAATCATCAAGCTTTTCCTATCTTATTTTATAATCTTTCTAGTACGTTGCTTAATCTGTTCCTTTAAATCCTTAATACACCATTATATACCTTCATATTCATTATATTTTATCTTCTTTTCTGTCAAGTCTGCAATTTACTTATTATAAATCCCTTTTTTGCAATTTACTAAATCTCTTTTTTTCAATGCCATTGTAACTTCAAAAGGTCACTAAATGAACAGTTGGTAAGTCGAGGA